>NC_080391.1:12947940-13252327 GCF_028751815.1 Salvia miltiorrhiza
TACACTGATTCTTAAAGTGCCCGAACTCTTCACAGTTCTAGCACTGGATTGAACCCTTATCCGTCCTGGATTGGCTCTTTCCTCTGGACTTTGACCTTCCCCTGTTCTGCCTTCCTTTCGATCTTCCTCGATATTCCGTGTTCAGTGCAGTCCCTGACCCTGAAGTAGATGGAGATTCTTTCCTGCGAATCTCCTCGCTGATCATCAGATCTCTTACTTCGTCAAAGCGCAACTTTGCCTTTGCCGATGAAGCGCTAACTGCTGTCACTGTTCCGGCCCAACTTTCTGGCAAAGAAGATAGCAATATTAGGGCACGAACTTCATCATCAAACTCGATCTCCACCGAGCTCAGCTGTGTGGTGATCATATTGAACTCGTTCAAATGATTCTGCACTGGTGTGCTCTCGGACATTTTTAGATTGAACAATCGTCTCATCAAATGTACTTTGTTTGCAGTTGATGGTTTCTGGTACATCTCCGCCAGAATCGCCAACATCTCCTTTGTTGACTTTGCTCCAGTCGTGTGGTAGGCAACGTTCCTGGACAGCGATAAACGTATTGCACTCATTGCCTTTCTGTCCAGCAGCTCCCACTCGTCCGGATCCATCTTATCTGGTTTTTCTTTGAGGGGCTGATGTAGATCTTTTCCATAAAGATAATCCTCGATCTGCATCTTCCAGAAACCGAAATCCGTACCATCGAACTTCTCAATCGTAATCTTTCCGTCGCCCATCGTAACTGCTCCCAATTGATAAACAAGATAATTTTCTCAAAGTAATTCTTTTCTGATGTGGAGGTTCAGTAATTACTGCAACCACAGAGCATACTAAGAATTACAAAAGAACAATAACTGTTCACAACGAAATCACTATTCACGATGAATAGTAACAGCACAAGAAAATTATCAGACCGCCACAAACGTGGCTCTGATACCAGTTGTTGGGAAATATACACAAATAATTCCACCCATTATCAAATCGAAAGCAATATCAAAGATATTAATTATCTAAGACGGGAAAAATAATGACACCGATATTTAACGTGGTTCGGCCAAACTGCCTACGTCCACGGACCCACCCCAATATATTAGAGAATCTCACAAAAGGAGGAGTACAACAATACCACACTGTATTTTGTATCTTGCCTACACAGAGGCTATCTCTCGACTCACTTTTATCACTCGTGTATAACTTCCACACTGAAGTTTTCTCTCTATCTCTCTCTCTCTATCTCTCTCTCTCTAGAGAATGCTTTGATTGTGTTTTTGGTGTGTCTTTGCAATGTTGAGGAAGAAGGTATTTATAGGCAAATTCATGGTGGTAGGTGGCACTCATGGTGGTAGGTGGCAAATGGTGGAGGTGGTAGGTAGCTACCTACCTCCATTTTTTTACTAACAATCTCCCACTTGAAGACTGATTTCAATCTGTCTTCACACCTTGATCAACGCAGCAGCCTTTCTGTCTTTGTTATTCTAGCAAACCAATTGAAGCTGAGCACAACTTCAATTTATCAATGGTTACTGCCTTTGTAAACATATCGGCTGAGTTCTTGCTTCCCTGGATCTTCTCAAGTTGTAAGATCTTCATCTCCAGCAGGTGACGGATGTAGTGATACTTCAACTCAATGTGCTTTGTCCTTGACTGAAACGCTGGATTCTTAGCCAAGAAAATAGCACTTTGACTGTCACTAAAGAGTGTACTATTCTCATGCTTCTTCCCAAGTTCTCCCAAGAAATTCTGCAACCATACCATCTCCTTGCTTGCTTCCGTCACGGCTACATACTCAGCTTCCGTAGTAGACAACGTGACAATCTTCTGCAACTTAGAAGACCAAGAAATAGCAGTACCACCAAAAGTAAATACATACCCGGTTGTACTCTTCCGACCTTCCAGGTCATTTGATGCCAAATCTGCATCAACATAGCCAACCAACTTGGCACTCTTGCCATCAAAACATAAAGCCTTGTCCGTGGTACCTCTTAAGTAACGAAGAATCCACTTGACTGCTTCCCAATGTTGCTTGCCCGGATCACCCATGAATCGGCTTACTACTCCCACTGCATGCGCAATATCTGGCCTGGTACACACCATGGCGTACATAATGCTGCCTATTGCCGATGCATAAGGAACTTTTATCATCTCGGCACGTTCCTCCTTTGTACATGGCGACTCCTTCTTCGACAGCTTGAAGTGACAACCCAACGGGATGTTCACCGGCTTCGAATTCTGCATGTTAAATCTTTCCAATACCTTCTCAATGTAGTTGGCTTGTGAAAGATACAACTTTCCTGCCGCCTTGTCTCTTTTGATCCTCATGCCAAGAATCTGATTGGCCTCTCCAAGATCTTTCATGGAGAATCGTTCAGACAATTGCTTCTTCAACTTATCCATTTCCTTTACATCAGCTCCTGCGATCAACATATCGTCAACGTATAGCAAAAGGATAAGATAACTTTTGTCGAACCTCTTGTAGTAGCAACAATGATCAGCGTGGCATCTCGCGTAGCCAATCTCCAACATAAAACTGTCAAACTTCTTAAAGTCTCCCAAAATGATCCAAGGGAGTGAGTGAAGATGAGCAAGTTGTCTGAGAAGACGCCAAGAATCCCTTCGTCTATTTCTTTCAGGGAAACCGTAATAACCAGTGAGACGCCAGCTTCCCCGATGAATTGAGATACCGTGTTACGATGAATTCAAATATTTGAGACTTTTGACTTCAAATATTAATCACCCAGTCTCTAGATTAACACACAAATTGGTTATTAAGTTTATTAATTTAATTTCTACTTTACCATCATCACATCCCTCATTTAGTGTCGGTGCTTGTACTCACAACATGATGACAAGCACAAAAGTCATCACTAAGCGTGCGCGCTCATATATATATATAGGGGAGGGCTACAGTGAAAACACTTTTTAAAATATAAATATAAATGTTTTTTAATGTACGAATATTATCCAACAGGGTTACGAATTCATCCAACAGAGTTACGAATTGCGAAAAATAAATTTTTGTTACCTTTGGGATTCGAACTCAGGACCACATATTCATCCAACAGGGTTACGAATCAACCGTAGATCTTGATGATCTAAGGGCTGAAAATCATTTATATTTTATACACTTAAGAGTGTTTTTATTCTAGCCCTCCCCTATATATATATAATATAGAGAAAGTTTATAAAATAATATTTCAAATAAAACACTTTCGTTTGAATTATATTTTGATTCAAAGTCTTTTTAAAGCTTTGATTATTATTATTGTTGTTCATTCTTATTTAAATAAATACTTTTTATTTATTTTACTTTATATTTATTTAATTCTTTACTTATATATATATATATATATATATATATATATATATATATATATGGGTGAGCTACCGTGAGAACACATCTTAAAATAAGAAATCAGAACAATTTTTAATGTATGAATTTTATATAGAACACGTATGAATTCGCTGTATAAAGGTATGAATTGTGAAAAATAAGTTTTTGCTACCTTTGGAATTCGAACTCAGGACCATAAATCCATCCAACAGGATTACGAATCAACCGTAAATCTTGATGATCTAAGGGCTGAAAATGATTCTTATTTTATATCTTAAGAAATGCTCTTATTTTAGCCCTTCCCTATATATATAGGGTGGGCTAGAATAAAAACACTCTTAAGTGTATAAAATATAAACGTTTCTTAATGTACGAATTTTATGTAGAACACGTATGAATTTATCCAACAAAGTTACGAATTGCGAAAAATAAATTTTTGTTACCTTTGGGATTCGAACTCAGGACCACGAATTCATCCAACTGGGTTACGAATCAACCGTAGATCTTGATGATCTAAGGGCTGAAAATCATTTATATTTTATACACTTAAGAGTATTTTTATTCTAGCCCTCCCTGGCTAAAATAAGAGCATTTCTTAAGATATATATATATATATATATATATATATATATATATATATATATATATATATATAGGGGAGGGCTAGAATAAAAACACTGTTAAGTGTATAAAATATAAACGTTTCTTAATATATATATATATCGAATATCGAATCAAATACCATAATTTTTGAATCTTATTTGATAACTACTCGAATCAAAAGAAGTATTCAATATTCAAAGTAAGATTATATAAAAACATATTTGTATACATATTCAAATTATAAAATTTCGTATTCGAATATAAAAAATTCGAATAAAATACCGATTTGAACCAAAATTATTTGATTCATTTTCATCCTTCATCTTTTCTTAAATAATCTAAACTCATTAAGTGTTTCTCACAGCAGGCCTAAATTGGAGTCATTCAATTAATGAGGATCAAATTGTGAGAGTGCGTACGTGTGTTTACATTATCAAGTATTTATGGGAATTGTAATGAATTAAAAAATTCTTTTTTTTAGGATGAATTAAAATAATTGAAGAGAGAACGATTGAAAATTTATGATTGAATTATGTTATGCGAGATGAATAAGATATGCTTTTGTGAGAGGACGATAAGACAAGGATGTATCAAAATAACTTAAATGTCTGAAAGTTCAAAACTACTCTTGGAGGGGTGTTTTTATAATCTTACTTTGAATTAATAGTGAATGTTTCGTATTCCGTACTCGATTTTACATATTACAACAAGAAGATTATGCATGTATATATATATACAGGGACGGAGCCAGGAATTAAGTTCGGGGGGCTGAACTTGTGCGGGGGTTCGGGGGCGGCAGCCCCCGAGAAAATTTTTTTGGGCATTTTGTATATTTAAGGTATTTTTTTTATTAAAATACGAGCATAATACTAATAATAACAAACAATATTTTCATAGATTATATAGTTTCAATATATCACAAAACTTTTTTTGGACATTCCGTATATTTAAGATATTTTTTATTAAAAGGCAAGCATAATAATAATAATAACAAACAACATGTTCATAGATTATATATTTTCTATGTATTACAAATTAGTTTCAATACATTATAATTTTTTTTAGCATTTCATACATATTAGGCATTTTTTTATTAAAAGACAAGTATAATAGTAATAATAACAAACAATATTTAATAGATTATATAGTTTTAAATAACAGAATTATCCTTAAATTAAGTATATATGATAGAATATAATAACCAAATACTCTTTTACAAAACAAAATTAGAGTATTTTATAATAGGTATAAACATATATTTATATATATTAAAAAAAAAAAAAAAACTCAGAATTTGGGAGGGTGCTCTAGCCCCCCCTGGCTCCGTCCCTGTATATATATGCATAATCTTCATGGCCTTGGACTTAGCCTTGTCACTGTGCATGGGCACATGCATCACAATCTTTTGCTACAGAACAAATTAAATCATTCAGTATATGCAAATGAAATTAGTCATCTGCATGTGTTGATTGAGCAAAGCATATTCCGGAGCTCACGTCGGTTCCTCAATTTGGGAGTTTCATTGCACAAATCTTGCAATTTATAGGGAGAAAAATCTGCGTACGTTTGCAATTTTGTATATGCATGCATGACAAAATTAAATATGTATGAAAATGTGTGTCATGCACCGTGTGTGGTTTGAAGACCGACCAACATATTTTACGTAGAATAGGGAAGAAATTGGAAACCAATTCAATTAACTTGGTAATATTAATAATAATATCATTTACGGTCGGAAGGACATTATCTTCTATTTTTCATATTGAAGTTTAAAAATCAATAAATATATTGAGACTAAGGAACCTTTTGAACGACCACTTTAAACTAGAGTACGATATTAATTAATCAACAAATAACAGAAACCAAATTAATAGTCTTCAATTTCCCATAAATCAATCCACGCGGCTTGTTTCACTATATTTTATGATTTTATCATATCATACGTTGTGCAATTTCTCAGGATATGCAACTCTCCTTAATTTATTATTTTCAAATAATTTTGACTCACAGGTCTCGTAAATCAATTAATTTTGGATAGCTTTCCAAATCTTTATGATAAATCATGCATGCCTTGAATATTATTCACATACACACACGTACGAAACTATATTCGGACACCATTAAAAGCAAGAAAAAATCGGCGCCAATAATCAAATTATGTTACGAATTCTCAACTACATACTTCAACGGAAACAAAGAAAAAGGAAGTAAGAGCGTGGCTGTCTTGAAACAATATTTTTCAATTACCGAATGACATTTTCGCAGTTGACCTAATTTTTTTATTATTCATTGTTCATTCGGCACATGCACAAACTTTAATTTGTCAACAAAGAAAGTTTACCGTACAACTTTGTTGTACCGTGACAATATTACTTAAATTAGAGAGATAATTAAGTATATTTGGAAGCACTAGAAATATAGCTGGCTGGTTTAATTTCTTTTTGCACGACAATTTTTATTTAATTTATTAATTTATTGGAATCCTATATATATATATATATATATATATATATATATATATATATATATATATATATATATATATATATATATAGTATTGTTTTATTTATGTACATGAAAATGTATTTTATCCCCACTCCTAGTTATGTTTTTAAATCTAAATTTGATTAACATGTCACCTTTTTGCTTATAACTATTCATATTAAATTATTAAATATTTCGTTTTTAGCTAGCTAAACAAATAAACAGGTACAATCTTAACGCAATAAATTATTTCGTAATTAGTTGTTAGAAATACATACTCCCTCCGTTTTTCTTTAAGTGTCCCATGAAAAAAAAGTACATATATCAAGGAAGTTGAAGTATTACTTTTGTGCCCATATTTATTATTTTCAAAGTGTAATAAATTTATTCTCAAATTTTGAAATAGGACACTTAAAAAGGGATAAAGTAGGAACTTTGTCATTTTTTATTCTCAAATTTTGAAATATGACACTTAAAAAGGAACAATAAATTTATCTTAATAGGACACTTAAAAAAAAACGGAGGGAGTATTTGTTTAACCTGATTTCTAATAATACTTTCAACTTTAGGAATATTATTTGTAGCAATAACAACACAAATACTGACCGGGTAAGTGGCCTAGTTTTCCTTGGATCGATATATAGTACAATGGTTATAAACTTGTATAAGAAGTTACTTGCGCTTAGCACGTCGAGTTTCGATGAATAATCAGTCTACGTTGGAGTAATTTATAATTTAAAATTATAAAAGTAACTTCGTATTAAGGTAAGATTAAACCGTTTAGAATCATTGATAACGAAGTATACCGACGACAAACCAAAATGATGATGCTATATATATGCAGTTCAAATATTTAAACCCATCTATAATTTATGTGTTCGTATTGCCTCAAATTCAATTAAAAAGTGATTTTACTATATTTATTTTTGTCTCAAACATATATAATTAAATACTGTTACTTACCTGAACCCATTTGAATTAGGAAATTGGAGCTTAGGTTAAGAACTTATTTCGGGAGCCGGTCATGATCAGGTTTATCGGTAAATTACAACAGCCTCCCGATGCCTTGTCCGCGAGCTTTAAAAAAGTAAAATCAATGATGCATTTACGATGATTTTTTTTTTATATAAAAAAGAACTAAAAATGTACTCCATTATTAACAATGCATATTTTTAGTGTATAACTATATTTCGTTCTGAATAAGTCAATAAATTTACCGAATAAATCACGCGACCGCATGAATAGTTATTTTACTGAATAAACACATACATTTTTCGTTTATGCGCCCGCGTGATTTATTCAGTAAATGTATTGAGTTATTCAGCCTTCGTTGTTTCCTTCTATATTTAGCATTCTTCATTGATCCCTTCCCTATATATATGTATATAAAGTATGTTAAATAGCGATGCTACAAAGACGAGATATTAAAATAATAAAAAAAAACTAAAAATATTAGTATTTTATTTAATGCGCCAAAGGTTTTAAAATAAAAAAAAATAAATAGGCAACAAATTATTGAGGCATCATTTATTTAATAAAATTAACAGTTAATAACACTAATTTTAGCGATTCATCAACGGCGGAATGTTTTAAATATTCAGATTGATCGATGTTTAAGGTGGAAGAAATAACGATGGCATCATTTTCGTCGCTAATTTCTGTGGTTATTTTTGCATTTTCTTGTAATGAGATCGGGATATAAACAATTAACGTGTAACTTCAAATCATCAAGGGAAGAAAATGAGGAGCCATTATTGAACCTCTTTAATTTTTAAGAGAGAGAGAAAAAAAAACTTAATTTAATGCGCCTTAAGAAGATTTAAGCACTTCTGAAAAGAATTTGAGAAAAATTGATACGTTTCATGGACATTATATTAGTAATTATGGACTCAATATGCTGATGAAAACTGAGATGAACAAAGTCATGCATAGCACAATGAAATTGAAGATACGATTATATATAGCTGAAATATAAAGAAAGACTAAGAACTGGTCATGAGTCCATAGCGGCTGGGGATGGGGAAAATAATATATAGTATGTACTAAGAGAAGCTATTCAAAATTTGATAAAATTCTAAAGCTTCAATTATACGTAGATGTTTTTTATCAACTAACAATTAAATTTAAAGATTGTGTCACGATAAACTTGAATTCAAAACTTTTGATAACATTAACCATTCTACCACTAGGACAATAATTGACAAGTCTCATTTTTGATATATAGGACAAAAAAAGATTGATTGATCGACAATGAAAATTTCACGGGAACGGATAATATATTAATGAAGGAAGTGGAATTTGGTGAAGAGAAGGATTTTCCTAATTAGAGAGAGGTGTGTCAATATGTATTAAACTATCTGTCCCTCCCATTGTTCCAGATTTTAAAGGCCAACTTGAAGGTGGGATCAAATGGTTGGCTCGTTTGGACCACACGACGAGTTAAGGTTTGTTGACCCACTAATATAATCCAATCCAATTTTTTCGTTTATAAAACTTATCAATGTTTAATTATATATATGATCAAAATTGTACGTACTAATGCAACTTTTTATATTTATGTTTTCTAATTCGTGTGTAGATAATATACTGTAATTTATGAGTAATTTAAATGAAATATAATATGAAGTTTCTATCCGTGTCTATATATGTATGGTAATTATTACAAAATTCGGTAATTGGATTTCGTGAATAATCAAATATAAATATAACATGTTCGATTGTATTAGTAGCCGTTTATTATATTTCCTTATATTAAGTTCTGTATTCATATAGTAGGCCTAGGGTTGATTTTTATTATTAGTGATTATTAGAGTGCTTTTAATTAAATAGAAACGCCAAATCAGTTGATCCTCGCAGGAAATCCCAAATCGACGAGCCCGGGAAATTCTGCTGTGGGGTCCTGCCAAATTTTACTATACACTGTACTAGACCATAATTTGCTAATGATTTCCACATAAAAAATTGTACTTCCTGCATCCCAATATTGTTGGCCACATTCTTTTCGGCACGTAGATTAAGAATTTGAGTGTTATGTTTTATTTGAGTGTGACCCACCAAAATTAATGAGTTAATTAAGAGACTTTCTTCCTCCTTTTACTTTCTTCTTCATCCACCGCCTCCCTCCTCCGGCGAAGTCACCGCCATCAGCCACCCTCACCTCCGGCGAAGTCGCCGGAATCAGCCACCCTCACCCTTAAACCAGAACACACCCTCACTTTTTTCTCCATTCTCGTCGCCGCCACCTTTAGATTCAAGAGCACCACCCCCACCACCGTCTGCCTTCCTCAAATTTGCCAACAACCACCACCCTCGACACCGCCAACTCCACTCAATATCCAAACCCTAAAAATCTCATCTTTCCAAATACCAAAATTCAAAATTTCCCCCAAAATCAAAGAGGTGAGAGAGAGAGTTGAGGAAGGGAACCGTGGGGACGAAGCCCACCGACCTCGCTGAAAATTTCAGAGGCGGCGGCGAAGGCCCTAAACCAGATACCCACAAGGTGCAACGGCCATCGCCTCTCTCTCCCCGACTAGGCGCAGCCATCGCACCTTCACCTTTCTGAATCGCCACTCTATTTCTCCTCCAAACCAAACTCCAAATCGCACAACTAAAAACAGAGCCCCAAAAACTGAAAATTAGAGCCCCTAAAAAAATAGCACACCCAAAAGAGCCCTAAATTCTGGTGCGACGACGGAGGAGGGAGGAGGGTGGAAGCAGCTGTGGAAAGAACGGTGGCGACGTGAGATGAAAGAGCCATAATTTTTGGCGAGGTGGAGGCGGCGAGGATGGAGGCTGGCGGCGACATGAAGACGGCGGCGGTAGAGGGTGAAAGAGTGGAAGACAGAGAAAGATGCGAGAAGGGGAGGAGACGCGGTCACGGCGTAGCGGCGGCGCTGCCGCCGTCGACTGGAGAGTGCAGACGAGAGAGAGGGTGTGGCGCTTGTGGTGTATGTGTGTTTTGTGAGTGTATGTGTTTAAAGGGGATTTAGGGTTTAGTTAGTGACTTTAATTAAGTCTAATTTTTCTTTCTTTTAGAAAGTAACCAAGAATAGTGGGACAAACTAAAAAAGAAATGTGGCCAACAATATTGAGACGAAGGGAGTATAAATTGACCATAACAGTTATAACAGACTTTTACTTAGGGCTTCCACTACGCTAGGTAGTAATGGGGTAGTTAGAGGATAGTACCATAATAGAGGATAATACAATATTGGAACGGAGGGAGTATAAATTGACCATAACAGTCATAACAGATTTTTACTTAGGGCTTCTACTACGCTAGGTAGTAATGGGGTAGTTAGAGGATAGTACCATAGTGGAGGTCTTAAAAAATGGGGTAGCAAAAAATTGAGGTAGCAATGTTGCTACCCGATTCCTTATCTCAGAGATGGGTCCCACGCTAATTTTTTACTATAATTTTCGTATGTTATTGTTTTAATTTTTTCTTTCTTTTTTTGCTTCTTTCTTTTTGTGCAAGTATTCAAGTTGCTTTTTATTTATTTTGTTTCGATTTTTAGTTTTTTTTTTCTTTTTTCTTTCTTTTTTTACCTTTGTTTTAAAATTCTAAACCCTGTTCTATTTTGCTTTTGAGTTTCCTTCTGTTTATTTATTTTTCTGAGTTTTTGTTTTTTTTCCCGTTAATTATTTTATTTTTTTTTCTATTTTTTTGTTACTTTTATTTTACAATCTTAGGTTCTGTTTTATTTTTCTTTTCATTTTTATAGCATAACTATAACTTTTCAATTATATTTTATTATTAAAAAATTAATTTATTCATATAATTATATTAATTTTATTGAAGTAAAATATAATATAAAAATTAAAAGGGTAAACTGCACGAAAATACCCCATTTTATACCAAAATCTGATTTTTTGACAATCTTTTTAATTGTAGCAAAAATTTCAACGAGATTTCAATTTATTGCAATTGACTTCCGAAGTGATTTTCCGGCCAAATTAAATTAGGGGTTTTTCTTGCGTGTCATTAGTATCTGATATGTCACCCTCTTCCTACCACATCACCATCCTCATCCTCCTCCACGTCACTCTTCCCTCTTCCCCCTCCCCCTCTCCCAGTCGGCTCTCCCCCTTTCTCCACCGCTGCCACTTCCTCCGCTCCCTCCCCCTCTCTCTCTCACTCTCTCATCCACTCGATTCCCGGTGGATTCAAGCAGGAAATTACAAAGGAATGAAGGGGGGGCCCAATCTTCCTACTCTTTCCATAAGCGGCTGATTTTAGCCCAATCGACCGCTCCTTCTCTCTGCCAAGTTCTGCCGCAGCCGCCGCGGCTCTGCAAATCCGGCGAACGCCGACTTCTTTGCCTTAATTTCATATGCTCAAGGAGAAATGGGCGATCCCTAATTCTGCCCCAAGAAATCAGCCGCGACCGATGTTGCCTTGCACTCCAGTAAGCCCTAAATCTTCTCTCACTTCACAATTTGCGGTTGAGCCCTAAATATCCTCTCTTCCTCAATCTCAACGGAAACACACAATTGGGGGAGAAAAGTCGAACCCCAACTTCTCCTTTAACAGATATGTTGCTGCCGCTTCTGGGAGACCAGCAAGAGTCGACACGCTTAGGTTTCTCGATTCGCCGTCGGGCTTGGGGTTCGTCCCCAGTCACAATCACCTGGATACCTCCCGGAAGATCCGCCGCCACAACCGTCGTTGCAATTCGGTATCTGAAATTTGAGGGCTGGAGAGTTGTGTTTGAGGCGATTGGTGTGTCGATTCTGTTGGTGGGGGGGGACGGCGAAGGGGGAGGTCGACGGAGGGGTGAGGGAATTCCGGCTGTGAGAGGTTTGCGCGACTCAGATTTGACATTTCTGATGAGAGAGAGAATGGAGTTGAGAGAGAGAGAGTGTGTGTGTGAGAGAGAGAGTGAAGAGTGTGTGGGTGGGTATGATTTGGCATTTTTGATGCCACGTTGGCATTCCGGCTTCCACATTGGTGGTCCGGCTGCCAACTCAGATTTAATTTGGCCGGAAAATCACTCCGGAAGTTAATTGCAACAAATTGAAATCTCGTTGAAATTTTTGCTACAATTAAAAAGATTGTCAAAAAATCAGATTTGAGTATAAAGTGGGGTATTTTCTTGTAATTTACTCAAATTAAAATACACAAGTTATATATATATATATATATATTATGTGTGTATTATGGTAGAAGTAGTAATAATGATAGTGGAGTCCTTGAATAATTAAAAATGAAGTAGTGGCACAGTAAAAAAAATATGAGGTAGTTAAAAAAGAAGGTAGTTGTTGAGATGACACCGCTATGAGGTACGTAACACCATAGTGGATGCTCTTACACGCTGACATTCATTCCTTAGCATTGAAAACCACAAAAAAAAAGTATAAATAATTCAAAACTAGTAGTCTAGTATAGCTAATTAAGTCGTGCTAGCTAGCTGCGGTTGGTCAATATGAAGTTTAGAAATAAAGAAAGACCAAGAGTGTGTCAATACTCCATATAATTATGATTAATATATATGGGGAAGTTGGTATTAATTAAACTAATCATATGGGGCCCATTTGATGTTGAAACTCCAGATTGCGAAATATCACGTTGACATGTTTGCTACTATTATTACACCCTGTAGTAAGCTAACCATGTCTGTCATTACTTCATGAAACTTTCATTTTGATAATAAAATGGAAACGAGACACATATTTCGGACTATAATATTTTTTTTCTGCCGGCCCATGTTGGGTGCAACTTATACGTAATAATATTTCACTTATTATATATAGTGATTTTTTAGTATCTAAAACTATCGGATTCGCGTAGAATTAATTAGTTGATTTATAATTGAGTAACTCATAGTTTCACTAAATCAAACTTGAGTGGTAGAGTATAAGTTTTTTTTTTAGACAAAATATTAGTATTAGTTTGTACTCGATCAACAACGTTTTTTTTTTTTGGAGTAAATATTAGTTTAACTTCAAACTATTTTTGCATTATCAGACCATCAAACTATTTTTGCATTATCAGACCATCAGTTATATTCTAAATTATCAAAAATATTTTTTAAACTTTCTGGTACCTCTTATATTTGAGTAATTATAATTATATCACTCGAATTTAGTTACAAACTCACCAAGTTTATCTTAGTATTAAGACTATGAAATTCCGTTTGCATTAAGAAATAATTAATTGGTCTGTTAGGTCCCGGAGGGTCACTGAAGTGGTGTACGAGGGGGGGGGGGGGGCGAGGGGGGATACACCAGTAGGCTATTTTTAATTTTTTTTTGTATGACTGAAGAGTATCAACTGATACTGAAAGGTTTAGACTGAAATACAATAGTCAAAGAAAGTTTCAGTTAAAACAGGGGTGTAGACTGATACTGAAACAACTTCAGTATTTTGATTTCAGTTAGGCACAAATCTTTAACTGATAATCCACGTAAGGTTTCAGTCTAGATTTTGAAATCAGATAAGAGTTATGAATCTTACTGACTATCCAAAGATTTGTTAGTAAACTTAAGAAATAGCCTTTGTGATTAGCACTTTGTGATCAGATTTAAAGTTTCTCTTTTCAATTTATCAGTTTTAGTTAAGTAAGAAGGTTGAGTACAAAAAGGGAAAGTAAATACTGAAAGCGATAAACAACTCGAAATTTTTAAATGGTTCGGAAACAAGTTCCTACGTCCACGGTCAGTTGATCACACTGACAATCACTATGGGCTTGTGCTTACGGGTGCACAACAAACCTTCAATTGAAACAAGGTTTTAGTGCCAATACTCTGGATTGGTCTTGTCTCCTTCTCAGCTCGCAGTTGCAAAGACTACACACACCTTGCTTACGGGGCTAAGAACTCTTGAGTTCAGACCACCGTCTTGAACTCTCTCTCTCTCAAACTCTCTTTTCGCTCGATTGAAAAGAGGTTCGAAATACCAACTAGATTACAGAGAACAGACTCTCTGTAATCGGGGACTTAGGCTAGGGATTTTACAATGGATTTACCTATGGATGTAAGAGAATTTATGTAATCAGTAAACTGATTTGGATATTCTCTTCTTCGATTCAAACTTTTGGATTGTAGTGAATAGACTGAGACGTGATTTTGGCAGAGTTTCAGCTTTAACATTTGAATCGGTGAAGATTGAAGATGATCATCGAGCTCTATTTATAGGTGAAGTCTTGAATAGATCCGTTGGCAAGATGGTCTTCAAGAATTCAGCCGTTGTGAGATAGATTTGAATTTTGGCTGAGGCTTCAATCTTCGAGGTTCCTGATTTGGTGAGGAATGACATCTCTAGGCGCAGGAGCATGGCGCTTCTGAAAAGTTAGCACAAAAAATAAATGCTCTGCTCAGGAAAGGACGATCTTCAATATCTTTGCATTTAATGCTGCTGTACTTGGTGAGTACGTTGCTTTCTTTTGACTTAAGGTTCAGTCCGATGAAGAATGTCAACTGATACTTGACTTATGTATCAGTCCGCTAATTCCACGTGGCCAGCATTAGTTATTCAGTCATAACTGAATCTCTAGTGAAGTCTTCATCCATTAAATTCTTCAGTATTTGACTTTAGTCTTTTCAAATGCGATATTCAGTCGAGCAGTCTTCAGTCTTCAATCTTCAGTCCGCCTGACTTCAGTCTTCAGATCTTCAGACTAGTTAGTTAACTGAACTCTAACACTTGAGCTAAAAAAGAATCTAGTCTACTGACGAAAAATCTAATGGTTTTGGTATCATCAAAACCAGGATTATGATATTTTATTTATTTCCCAACACGGTCACATGCATACCTAATATTCTTCTTTTGGAGATAATTCCATCCATGCATGTGTATTATTAGAATTTTAATTAGTTGTTAATTACCGATCATTAATAGTCAACTATTTAAGACGACGAAGCACAATATATAGGTGAGATATTTTTCCTCTAATCAATAGATCAACGGTTCATATAATTTAGAGGACTAATGTGTCAATGTGTTTTTCTTTCTTTAATTAGTAACTTCATTGTGCTCTCGCCCTATGAGCGGAACTACATATTACATGATTTTTTTTTTTAATTTAAGTTTATAAATAACTTTAAATTGCTACCATTTAATATTTATTATTTTTATTTAGACACATATAATTTATCATTTTTATAATTTAAATTTTATAAAAAGTAATTACAAATCTTATATTAATAGATTTATTGAAAATGGTGGGATGGTTAGAAAAAAATGTGATATTAGAAAAATAAATTTCATTATATACAAATTTTAAAATAGAACCACAATTGAGAATTTTCATTTTGCATTTATGTAATGTTATTTGAAATGGTGTAAATATATTCTTTATATATACACACAATTTCTTATTATATTTTCGAGATGTATATTATCATTATGGAAATTTTGAATTGTATCATTAATTTTACATATCTATTAAATTTTAAATTGTATCATTAATAAAAATATAATTTTCATTAATGAAAATTGTAATTTTCATTAATGTTTTCATTTATACAATGCTTCATTTCAATGAAGTTATTGAATTTTTAAAAATATAGTTCACATTTGAAATTAATTGAATTTATATAATGCGTTAAATTTAATTTGAACATTATAATTAATTATAACACTCATAGATATAGCTACAATATTGTCTTCTAGTCCTAAACTTTTGAATCTATTTCATACATATTTACGCAATATTATAGATTTTTTTTAGTATTTGAGAGATGCTATATATACTTTTATAGATAATTGGAAGGCAAATAGATTATGATAAAATTTGATCGATTTAACACAACCATTTAATTTTTTTTATGTAACTAATAAATACTTACGTTTTAATCTTTAGCAAATCAATTCAACATCCTCAATCTTGTTGCAGAATTAAAATGACGTCGTTATACCATTGAAAAAAATTAAGATTGATGAATAATTTTCTATAAACTATAGATTCTTGATATGGCTAATTTTTACTGATAATAATTTTTTTTTGACAACAAAGTGTCACTCAGTTAGCAAGAGTTTCTTTCCAATCAATAGTCGAGTCATTACATAAAAAAATGAGAAATAATTATTAATCATCTTTTTGAAATAAGAGAGATATATTAAACATTTTAACAAAGAAATTATTATTACTTCTTTGTATGACGTAAAGTTTTTTATTATTACTTCTAAACGTTTAAAATCGGTACTAAATAGAGTATGTATATATTAATGTCATCAAATAAACATTAATTAATTAACTATATCTACTTCCGTATATTAATTAGTTTGATTCAAGGTGCATATTAATACTAACCATATGCATGTTACGCATTCAAGAACATGCATTCAATACTGGAAAATAGGTTCAATCAATAAATTCCTTAATAAGTACAATGCAAGATTGGAGAGAAAGGTAGAAATTTTTGAACAATCGGTAGAGCTAGGGGTGGGGCAGGGGGGTCACTGGGCCCCCCCGGGATTTTCAAAAATAGTAGGGGTATTTTCGTAATTTTATATTAAAAATAAAAATTATATAATTTTATCTACATTATTATTATGTTGAGCTATTTTAAACCGTAATTGGTATGCAATATTTAGAGTTAAGACGTTTTGAAGAAGTGAACACATAATTAATTTATACATATCATGATTGGATTGGATTCTAGAGATTTGTTTTTTTAATTTGATATTGAAAGTTACTTTGTCTTACAAAGTTTTATGAGATTTTTGCAAATAAAATCACAAACTATTTCAAATTTGTAATTTTAATGTGACTTTTGACTGTGGCGAATTAAATCACTATTTTTAAAATTTTTACAATTGCGTCCCCTATTTTTTTTTCGATTGTCAGAGTGTTGAATTGCAGCTTACGTGAATTAGTAAAGACGACGCCGTTTTTGTGAGGCCTAAACGACGTCGTTTCGTACAATTTCAATTAATTTTTTTTCCAAATTAGAATGAGACTGTATCTTGTATTTGCACCATAATTTTCAATATGTAGTAATTTTATTGTAAAATACATCGCAGCATGAATATTACATGGAGAAATATATAATTCACACAAACTTCAAGTTAACAATTCGACAATCGAAAAAATTGGGGGATGAAATTGCAAATATTAAAAAAGATAAGTGATTTATTTTGCCACACTTTCAAAGTTATGTTAAAAAAAATTTGGACCCCCCTGAATCGAAAGTCTGGCTCCGCCCGTGGTAGTACGTACATAAAATGTAGAGAGTGAGCTTTTGGATAAGAGACGAGGACATAAAATGAGAGGTCGATTCTTGAAAAGTTGAAAACAAGATAGTATAATTAAGTTAGTTACATAATGGAGCAATTATTAGTAGGTCCCCGATCATAATACTGCCACTCGTACAAGGGTGTTGGCGGGTAGAAACAAGGTTGCAGGAGGCACTTTTCCGGCGATGGCGGCGCCGGCGGCTTAACTTCCGCAACGCTTACAATATCAGCAAAACAGAATTTCTTCCTAAGAGATTTGGCCAAACACACAGAATCAACCCCTTCTCCGATCACTTCAAGCACATCATTTTCTTTTCCGATACTCACTGAGATCACTCCTGCATTCATATATATATAATACACCTAAGCTTTTAATTCTAGTTCTCAGATTAATTATAAATATATATACCTTCTTCAGCGACAACAATCTTCATGGCTTTGGATTTGTCCTTGTCTTTATGCATCGGCACTTTGATCACAATCTTTCGCTAAATAAATATAAATTAAAAATGCATGCCATCATGAAAAACAACGCAGCTGAAACTACTTAATTGCATCGCAAGTCTTGAAAAAATTACCTTCATTTTCAATCCCTGAATTAGCTTTGCAGAAACTTGGTCCTTAATATGAGAGATTAAGCCAAATTTATATTTGTCTACTCTACTTGTATATACATATATATATGAATTAAGTTGTAAGGGACAAAACCGGAAAACTTTTAAAATGTAGAATCTGCAACGAACTGCTAGGCCTACAACGTATCGTCGTATTAGAAGACGAGGATATATTATTTCCGAGCTACATGTATACGAAATAACGTAATTTAACATATAAAATATGGCAGTTGATTACGTTTTGCCACTTGAACTATATTGGTTTTATATTTAGTACTATAACAATTTTGTCCTGGTCAGAGTTCGCAGCTTATATAAACTATGCAAAATTTAAATTTTACAACCTGGAAGTCTATTTTTCTCAAATCTTCACTAGAAATTAATTGCTCATTTGATACAAGCTCACCTGCCGTATTAGTTTTTTGTGTCTCACTTAAATATACTTTTAGTAAGAAATATTATCAACAAATAAAGATGAATTAATATAAAATAATCAGATAGTATTAATTTTATTACTATTTTCTAAAATCCCACTCCGTGCTCCACTATTGATTTTTTAATTTTTAATTTTTTCATCAATTCCAATATGTTGTGATTTGGAACGGTGCACATAATTCTATAATTATTATATTTTTTATATTTAATTTATTTTTATAGCTTAAAATGATTATTTTTAGGTTGATTATTTTAAATTAGGGTATATCTACTAATATTTTAAATTCTAATTTTTTTGTAATATTATTAATTAGATTTCATAATATAATAAATTTCTACTATATATACTCCCTCCGTTTTTTTTAAGTGTCCTATTAAGATAAATTTATTGTTCCTTTTTAAGTGTCCTATTTCAAAATTTGAGAATAAAAAATGACAAAGTTCCTACTTTATCCCTTTTTAAGTGTCCTATTTCAAAATTTGAGAATAAATTTATTACACTTTGAAAATAATAAATATGGGCACAAAAGTAATGCTTCAACTTCCTTGATATAAGTATGTACTTTTTTTTCATGGGACACTTAAAGAAAAACGGAGAGTATATAATAATCATTAAAATAGTTAAATAAATATATTGGGATGCAGGCAATGAAACATAGAGTTTGAGATAGAGGATCTCATCCGCCGAAAAGTAAACTAAGAATATTCATTTTTATATGTTATTTAATTGTGCGTTATCAACTTACTAAATTACAAAAATAATATAAAAAATACGTATAAAGTAATTCGACCAATTAAGCAATATAATAAAACATTCCAGAAATGTAGTTCGATAATTTGGTGGTTCAGATATAAAATCCAGTCTTCATATACCGGGTATATAGCTATAAATTATGAAGTTCTCGAAACATTATGTATAAATTAACCCAAATGTTATTTGCCAAGTATACGTAATATAATTTCTTTACTTCACAAGTTGATCTAGCTAGTTGTTTGTGTTGTTGGAGTTCTCCATTTTATAATGAATTGAAAGCGCTTATAGTCACTAGCTAGTTAGAGGTATATATGCATCAAGACATTGTTCTCATGCGAAAATCCAAATTTACCCACTTAAATTGACCTATTTTATGTTCTGCATGATTATTTAGAATGTAATGTAAAATTATTATTTAAACAGAAATGAGGCCAAGTCAAATGGAACAATAATAATAAAAAATACATGCAAACTTAGATTAAATGAGAGAAAGGGAGTATAAAGCAAACCTTAC
The DNA here is from genome assembly GCF_028751815.1 of Salvia miltiorrhiza. Classification (NCBI taxonomy): domain Eukaryota; kingdom Viridiplantae; phylum Streptophyta; class Magnoliopsida; order Lamiales; family Lamiaceae; genus Salvia; species Salvia miltiorrhiza. The sequence continues at coordinate 12,967,854 of NC_080391.1, forward strand.
GCAATAGGTAGCTGTGCGAAGATGAAAATTCTAACTTGAGATCACATCAAACATGGCCTCTTGAGACGTATACTGTTGGCCATGACTGCATCAACACGATTCTATGTCGTTTGCGATGATTCTTAGTATGAGTCGAAGATTATTCTAATTTGCCATTTGTTCATAAACATTATTTTTTATATCTTTTAAAATAATAAATAGGCTTCACATCACGCGCTATTTGTTTTTTTTGAGGAGGCGCTATTTATTATTTAAAAGTGGATTATATATTGAATCTCAGCCATTAAGTAGACAAATTCTGAAGAAGAAGAAAAAAAAATACTCGACTTATTTAAATTAGTCAGCGATTTTCAATTGGCTAGTTAACAAACCCTGTAGTTTATATGCACCTACCAACCACTCATGCATGTATAAAATAATTAAAGTGGAGTAAGAGTCCCCACATACTTTTACTAAAAATAAAAATGAATACTAAAATGTGTGACGATCAAAAAAGAAAAGATGAATACTAAAAACTGAAACGAATGGAGTATTCCTTAATGTGATCCTAAACATAAAAAAACTTATTTTTGTATTTTCAAAATAATAAATCATGATGCTTATCTAAGACATTTTTAATTGGGTCCCTTAGAAATTTTAACTTCGTCCTTTAAAAGTTTAACTATGTACTTAAAGAACATTGTGTAAAAACTGAAACTTCAACTATATATAATTCAATTTGATGACTTTTAATAGGGAGAAAGAGAGAAAATATTTGAAGAGATAATCAGGTTTACGAAAACAGAAAGAAAGAGTGGGGTGATGCGGCTGTTTTGTCGGCTTGATGGGGTGGCTGGTATGTTGGTTTCGAGTGGCTGGTGCATTTTTGGGACGTCACCCCGGCTCTTTTACAGTATTCGAGTGTGTTCAATACTGGGGCTTGTGTGATCGGGTTCCACTGGAAGCTCCGCGATAAGAGATTGCCTGAGCTTATCTTATCGGCGTCAAGATATTTTGGCGGGCGAGATTTGGTTGTTGATGCGTCGGGCCTGCCCTTGTTATGGGCTCCGCTTTTGGTCGAGCAGTTGGTCGGGTGTTCCTAAGTTGTACGCTACTGTGTTTATCCTTTTGTTGGCTGTTATATTCCGTTGCGTTTTTGTTAGGTCCCGGAAGGTCAGAATAGGTGTATGGGGGGATACACCTATAGGCTATTTTTAAAACAACAAGCAATCACAACCTTTTGACTGATGAAAGAGTTAAAGAAAACTTTAGTGCAAAGGTTGAAGACTGATACTGAATCTCTTTTCAGTAAAGAGATATCAGTTAAGTGCAAGGCTTTAACTGATATGCGTGAGGCTTCAGACTTGTTGTAAAACAGATGAGTGTTATGAATCTTACTGATTATTCGAAGATTGATCAGTTAGACTAATAACACTGGCAGCAGAAAACTTTTCTTTTGAAATAGCATTTGTGATTAACACGTTGTCAAAATTTTAGTTTCACTTTGCAATTAATCAATTTCAGTTAACAAAGTGTTTGTGCGCAGATAAGAAGGTAAATAACTGAAAGCGATAAACGACAAATGAATTTTTACGTGGTTCGGAATCCAATTCCTACGTCCACGGTCAGTTGATCACACTGACAAACACTCTGGGCTTGTGCTTACGGGTGCACAACAAACCTTACAACTTAAAATCAAATTTTCAATGCCAACACACTGGGGGGATTTCTCAAACACTCTTAGCACGCTAAGACACCACAATGCCTTTGCTAGCGCTGGCTAAGATCTCTTGGAGTCAGAACACTGGTCTGAACTCCTCTCGGCTCAAACTCTCTTTTCGCTCAGTTGAAAGGAGGTTCGAAAACTGCCAACTAGATCATAAAGAACAGACTCTCTGTATTCGGTAACTTAGGTTTTAGATAAACAAGTATTTGCCTAAGGTTCTAAGAGAATGTATGTAATCAGCAATGGACTGATTTTGGCTTTAGGATTTTTTTCTTCGATTCAAACTTTAGAAGGCTTTGAATGGTTGAGTTGCGATTTCGGCAACGTTTTAGCTTGTGTATTTGAATCGGTGAAGATTGAAGTGATCTTCGAGCTCTATTTATAGGAGAGGTCTTGAATAGATCCGTTGGCGGAGATGGTCTTCAAGAATTCATCCGTTGGAGAGTAATTCGAATTTGGCTGGGGCTTCAATCTTCGAGGTTCCTTGTTTGGTGAGAAACGACTACTTAGGTACAGGAGGTAAGGCACATCTGAAAAGTAATCACCAAAAAGGAATGCTCTGCAGAGAAAGGACGATCCTCTGTATCTCTGCATTTAATGCGACTGTACTTGAAGTGTGTGGCTTCATTTTAGAACTCTAGAGGTTCAGTCCGAGGAAGAATGTTAACTGATACTTGACTTTAGTATCAGTTATCAGTTCAGTCAAAGACTTTAACTGATACACGTTAGGCTTCAGTCGAGTTTGTAAAACAGAGGAGTGTTATGAATCTTACTGACTATCCGAAGATTTATCAGTTAGACTAATAACACTGGCAGTGGAAAACTTTTCTTTCAAAATAGCCTTTGTGATTTAAACAAGTTGTTAAGATTTATGTTTCACTTTGCTATTAATCAGTTTCAGTTATCAAAAGGTTTGTGCACAGATAAGGAAAGTAAATACTGAAAGCGATAAACAACAACGAGATTTTTACGTGATTCGAAAAACACTTCCTACATCCACAGTCAGTTGATCACAATGACAACTTCACTGGGCTTGTGCTTACGGGTGCACAACAAACCTAAACAACCGAAGATCCAATCTTCAGTACCAATACACTGGGTTGGATTTCTCACTCTTGGCTTCACTGAGACAAAACTATGCCTTTTCGCAAAGACTAAGATCTCACGGAGTCAGAACACTGGTCTGAACTCCTCTCGGCTCAAACTCTCGATTCGGTCGGTTGAAAAGAGGTTCGAAAACAAAGAACAGGTTCTCTGTAATCAGTTATACCTAGGCTATGTAATCAGCAATGACTGATTTTTAGCTTTTGTAATTCTCTTCTTCGATTCAAACTTTGGAATGCTTTTAATTGATGAGTGACGAATTCGGCAGCATTTCAGCTTGTGTAGTTGAATCGGTGAAGATTGAAGTGATCCTCGAGCTCTATTTATAGGAGAGGTCTTGAATAGATTCGTTGGCTGAAATGGTCTTCAAGAATTCATCTGTTGGTGATAGATTTGAACTTTGCTGAGGCTTCAATCTTCGAGATTCCTTGTTTGGTGAGAACGGCTACTAAGGAGCAGGAGATAGGACATCTCTGAAAAATGTAATCACCAAAAAGGAAGGCTCTGCAGAGAAAGGAGGATCCTTGAGATCTCTACATTTAATGCAGTTGTACTCTGGGAGTGCGTGACTTCTTTTCACCTTTGGAGGTTCAGTCCGAGGAAGAATGTTTAACTGATACTTGACTTTAGTATCAGTTCGCTGAATTCACGTGGCTCGCATTAAGTAATCAGTCGTAACTGATTCTTGGACTGTTCAGTCAAATATCAGTATTTGACTCTGCCTTAATTCGTTACATCAGTCGACAACTTCAGTCTTCAGTCTTCAATCCTCCGGTCTTCAGTCTTTAGTCTTCAGAACACTAACTAAACTAGAAAAAGAATCTAACACTTGAGTTCGAACAGTTCTAGTCTATTACAAGGAAAACCTAAGGATTTTGGTATATATCATCAAAACAAGGATTATAATATTTCATTAAGTTCCCAACATCTTCTCGCTCAACTCTTAAGCTGAGCTCTTATCTTCTCGCTCAGCCTTAAGCCGAGCTCTCCCCTTATCACTCAACTCTTAAGCTGAGTTCTTCTCTTATCACTTAGCTCGTAAATCGAACTATTCTCGCTCAGCTATACTGAATTTTGGGTGTATGATTACCATGAATCAAATATTTAATCAAGTGCAGGTGCATAATAACTCTAAACAAGTTGTAGGTTCAATAAGATCAAGACATGAATAAATAACCAAGGGTAGGTGCACGTGAGTGATCTCATATTTTCAAATGTTTGATTTGTGTTCAAGTCAACTGTGAGTAAGCTATCTTTTTTATTTTATTCTTATTGTTATTATTTACTTACTTTCAGCTATAGAATTGGAAACACGTTACACTTATTACTTTGCGGAATTGAAGACATCTCACACTTGCTTTATTGCAAATCTAAAAAATATTATTTTTGCATATTGTTGTTGTTTCTTTATATGAGGGCCGAAATGTCATAACATGTTCTTTGTTGCAAGGGTTAAAAAATGCTTCACTTTTAGTATATGCACGACTAACAATTTGCATTTCTTTATTTGCTTTTGAAGGAACACAAAAAATTTAGGGATTAATCTCACACACTAAGCTGTTTTAGTCTGCTAGACATATTTACCATATCTCCACCAGACTAGGGGGAGTGGTTGATGAGGATGGAATCCGGAATTCCCGTCCTTTTAAAGAAAGACCCAAATAAAATATGTTAGGTCCACTAAAGGCCCGAATATAAGCAATATGTGACTATAACTAAACTGTACGTGTACTGTTTTGATATCGTTATAGATCTGGAGCAATTATAAAGCTGAGTCCGTCCGAGCCGAGTATTATATTTCAGAGCTGCACTGAATCTAAAAAGAGAAGCCATATCTGAAGATGCCAGTCAAAGTTAAAAGAATATCGAAAACACGTGGCAGATTAATAGTTTTAGGCCAAATGACTTGTATTAGTGGGCTTTAGGGTTAAATAGGCCAAAGTACTTTAGGGCAAAGTTTATGCTTATAAATAGGGCCTTAGGTTGTGAGTTAAGGGGGCATTATTCATTTTTTCCTTCACCATGTAAAGTGTAATCTTCGAAGTATAGTCAAAACACCCGAAAACCTCCCGTGGACGTAGGTCTCAATGACCGAACCACGTAAATCCCGTGTCTTTTATCGTTTTATCTTGTTTCTGCTGTTGAGATCAAACCCAACTCAGCAACTAAATACTTTAAAAAATAAATTTATTTAAAATTTTTGGTTCAATATAAAAAAGAATTTAGCTAGTTTTATTGTTTTCTCCACATTGTTAAAAAATTACAAAAATATTACAATGTGGAGAAAACAATAAAGTAACCTGTTTACAAAATAAATTTCAATTGAAATTAATTTAATAAATTCTAATTTAGAATATAATAATTGTTAGGTCCGGGGGGTCTCGAATAGGTGTATGGGGGGGAATACACCTATAGGCTATTTTTGATCTATCTACCAACCTCAATCAGAGGGATCTCAGTCAGAGATAGAAAAGAAACTTTTCATGCAAACCAGACACCTGTTTAACCGAAATTACTTTTGACCAACAGGGTTGACGACTGATACTGAAAGCTCTTCAGTAAAGAGTTATCAGTTAAGTCACTAGAACTTAACTGATCCACGTAAGGGCTTCAGTCGTGTTTGCAAAGAAGAAGGTGATATCTCTCTTCCTTACTATCAGAGGATAGTGAGTCAGAGTGATATCATACGCAGCGGAAAATAAACTTAGTTTCGAAAAGCCTCGGTGGAGCAGATAGTTGGATTAGGGTTTCTCTAGCAGTTAGTCAGTGTTCAGTTTTATCAATAGAAATAGCACAGTTAAGAATGTAAAACTGAAAGCTGTAAATAACACAGAGACTTTTACGTGGTTCGGAAAAACTCTTTCCTACATCCACGGCTGGTTGATCAGACCAACAATCCACTCCGCAAGTGCTTGCCTGGTGCACTGCAAACCGTAAACTGAAGATAAACTCTCTTCAGCACCTACACACCTCGCGTAGGGTTTCCCTACCTACACACCTTGTATAGGATTTCAGCACCTACACAACTCGCGTAGGGTTTCCCTGCTAAGCACAACTCGTGCTCATACTTCCCTTTCAGAGTTCAGAGTACCTTTCTGAATCTCCGAGTCACTCAAACACTCTTATGGGGGAGAGGTTTAAACGAGTGCCAACTATACTTACAAAGAACAAGTTCTTTGAAGCAAGTTTGACCTTTGGCTTCTGGGTACACAGAATATATGCCTAGGGTCTAAGAGAATGTATGTAATCAGCAGTGACTGATTTTGGCTTTGGAATTCTCTTCTTCGATTCAAGCTTTGAGCGGTTAAGCTTTAGGCTGAGTAGCTATTTCGGCAGAGCTTCAGCTTATGTCGTTGAATCGGTGAAGATTGAAGTGATCCTTCGAGCGCTATTTGTAGGAGAACTCTTGAATAGATCCGTTGGCGTAAATCGTCCTCAAGATTTCTTCCGTTGGAGAGCAATTCGAATTTGGGCTGAGGCTTCAATCTTCGAGGTTCCTTGTCTGTGTGGAAACGGCTCTCTTTGAAGGACAGGAGATGTGACATCTCTGAAAAGTAACCACCAGATAGGAATGACCTCTGCAGAGATAAGATATTGAGATATCTTTGTATTTAATGCGGCTGTACTTGAGCGTACGTGGCTTCCTCTGAACGTTGGAAGATCAGTCCTAGGAGGAATGTTCAATTGATACTTGACTTTAGTATCAGTCTATGGCGCGCATTAAATAATCAGTCTTCAACTGATTCTTCAACTGATACTTCAGTTGGTAACTCCAGTCTTCAGTCTTCAGTCTTCATTCTTCAGTCTTCAGTCTTCGACACCGCAACTAAACTAGAAACGAACTCTAACACTTGAGTTCAAAACGATTCTAGTCTATTACATTTAAGTCCTATGAATTTTGGTATCATCAAAACAAGGGTTAGGATATTCCACAAGGTTCCCAACAATTTCCCCCTTTTTGATGATGCCAAAACCACACAGCAGTTCTAGACAATAAAAAGACTGAGCTCTCAGTACAAGTTCTAGACGAGGGGTGAAAACAGTTTCCCCTTAACAATAGAACCTAAACAACTTATACTTAGAGCAAGAACGAAAACAGTTCTAAACACAGAACTTTAAAGAAGACAGAAAAACCATAAATCAGAGCATGGACAAAGAGTCATTGTCTTCAGGGTGAGATCAATAAGAAGTTCATTTCATTAAAAGGGACTGATAAGCCATCAGTCGAGGTACAGAGCAAGACTTACATTGGAGTAAAACGACAAACAAAAAAACATCATGGATAAACCATGGACTCCAGCAGTCTGCTTGGCTGCGCCTTGAACTTCTTGATCTTCATCTTCTGTCTTCGTGTCTTCATGTTCCTAAGCTTGTTCCACTCTCACTTGTTTTCCGTTGAATTGAGGTCTCATCTGAAACGTCATCCTTCTAACTTCTGGTGATCCTTTGCTGTTCCATCATCAGTCAAGAGTTAGAGGACATGGAGCAACCTCAAGAAAAGGTTTCTCTCTGACTTCTGACTTTCCCAACTTTCCCCCTTTTTGGCAACATCAAAAAGAGAAATGACGATGGAGGCTATGATCAGACGGTACCCAACTCCTAGTCTCAGAGGTTTGTGAGAAGATTTGAGAACAGAGTGAGTCCGGATAAACAGAAGAGGAGGACGTCAGTGGTGAGGTGAGGAGATGAGAGAGACGTAGAAGTGGAGGAGGACAAGAAAACGTAGAAGGCGGAAGGTAGAAGAAGGCTGCCTTGGAAGAAGGAGAGGGCTGCCTTATGAGGAGAATATGATCAGGTTGGTGAATTGGAAAGAAAGAGAGAAGAGGGAAGGGTGTGAGAAGGAAGAATCGAAGCGGTGGCAGCTGAGAAGACTAACACCGTCGACTCGCCGACCCAGGGTCTGTGAAGAATAGATCCGGTGCGGCTGAAGATGCCGGCCAACAACAAGAGTGATCTCGTTGTTTGTTGCAAGCCAGGGAGGAGCACGAGATATGCGATACTGTATATCTCCTCCAGAAGCGGTGAAGCTTCTTGGCGCCAGGCATGAGAATGAAAGACACTCGCTTCGCTGGATACAAGTGAGGGTAGAGCAAACTTTGACGTCGGAGAGACGTTGTGATCCAGTGGAAGGGTCCGGTGAAGACCAAGACTATGATCGTCATTCTTCCACTCCATGACTTTGCAGTCATAGATTTCTCCTTTAGTCGGAACAATTTTTCTCTGCAACTTTGTAAAAAAAATTGAAACTTTTTCTCACAGTGAAGACTGTGGAGAGTTGTTAGTTGATGCAGAAAAATCGTGAAGACAACATGGTGTATAAATAGACAAGATGTGAACCATGTAGAAGATGAAAAGGTTTTTCGAAAACTGTGCCTAAATTGCAATTGAAGAAAAATTTCGCGTCCGCCGTCACTGCGAGGGACTTTGAAAAGCATCATTACATATGTCATGTCAATGAGCATTTCTGGAAATTTTATTGCAGAGGCAAAAAGGTTGGAAGGATTTTTGGCAAAAAGATCAGGACAAGTTCAATCAAAACAGATTTTCTCTTTATAAAAATCTTGTCCTTTTTGGATATTCCATTTTCCAACAATTCCAACAATCAGTTAAAGTTTTTGACAGAAACTGATCAGTTAGAGAAAAGGTTTTGAACTTAACACTCAAAGCTCTATACTGAAATAACTGATTTTTGAAAAGGTAAGCATTTAAAATACTTACTGATCAACTGATCATAGTAGTCAGTTGATACCACGTGATCCTGGTTGAATCATCAGGATGACTTCTTCTTCAGATGAGCATTCTGACTTCATTGCTTTCCACGTCGGCGATCGTAGAAACAGCAGTAGGTTGACCACCAGTCAGCATGACTGTTTGAGAAACTCTTCAAACACAGCATCACTCTTCAGGGTTGATGAGGCCGATCTTTGCACATAGATCATTGAACCTCTCTTCTGGAAGAGCCTTGGTCAGCAGGTCCGCTCTTTGAATAGCAGTGGGAATCCATTCCACAGAGATATTCTTCTTTTCGACATGATCACGAATGAAGTGATGTCGAATCTCAATATGTTTGACTCTGGTGTGGTGAACTGGATTCTGGGAGATTGCAATAGCACCGGAGCTGTCGCAATAGATAGGAACTTCATTTTCCTCGATCCCATAGTCCTTTAGTTGATGGACTAACCACAGGATTTGTGAGCAGCAGCTTCCGGCAGCAACATATTCAGCTTCAGTTGTAGAGGTGGCGACTGAAGTCTGCTTCTTTGAAAACCAAGAGATGAGCTTGTTGCCTAGGAATTGACATGTTCTGGAGGTTGACTTGCGATCAAGCTTGCATCCACCGAAGTCGGAGTTTGAAAATCCGGTGAGCTTGATGTCGTCGTCTGCTGGGTACCACAATCCTAAATTGGGTGTGCCCTTGAGATATCTCAGAATCCGCTTAGCTGCATCCAAATGAGCTTCCTTAGGATCTGATTGATATCTTGCACAAACCCCGACTGCAAATGCGATATCTGGTCTGCTCGCAGTCAAATACATCAAAGATCCAATGATTTCTCTGTACTTCTTCGAAGAGACAGAGCTTCCTTCTGAACCTGGATCAACTTTCCAGTTTGTGTTCATTGGGATCTTGACTGATTTCATGTGCTGAATACCGAACTTAGCTATCAGCTCCTTGGCATACTTGGACTGGCTGATCAGTATTCCTTCTTTGGTCTGCTTGACTTGCAATCCGAGAAAGAAATTCATTTCTCCCATCATGGACATTTGGAATTTATTCGTCATGATGTCAGCAAACTTATTGCACATGCGTTCGGATTTGGATCCGAAGATTATGTCATCGACATATATTTGAACAAGCAAGAGATCTTCTTCTTCTTTGAGAGTGAACAAGGTTCTGTCCACAGATCCCTTTTTGAAGCCTTGTTCAATCAGATACTCAGAGAGAGTATCATACCACGCTCTTGGTGCTTGCTTCAACCCATAGAGCGCTTTCTTCAGCTTGTACACCTTTTCTGGTCCAGCAACCTCAAATCCGGGAGGTTGTTCTACATAGACTTCATCTGTGAGCACTCCATTAAGAAATGCACACTTGACATCCATTTGGTGTACCTTGAAACCTTTGTGAGCTGCGAAAGCTAAGAAGAGTCTGACTGCTTCCAATCTGGCAACTGGGGCGAATGTCTCGTCGTAGTCGATTCCTTCTTCTTGACTGTATCCTTTAGCCACAAGCCTTTCTTTGTTTCTCACAACGTTTCCTTCTTTGTCTTCCTTGTTCTTGAAAATCCATTTCAAGCCAATCACCTTTGCATCGTCTGGTCGATCCACAAGCTCCCAAACTGAATTCCGGTTGAATTCATTGAGTTCCTCTAGCATTGCGATGACCCATTCAGTGGACTTCAGAGCTTCTTCAATATCCTTGGGCTCTGTAGTTGATAAGAAACAACTGAAATTCTTATCTTCGTTGATGCAGTTCTGGTTGATGTCGAAGACGAGGTTGCACATTGATCTCCGAGTCTTGACGCCATCTGATGGTTCTCCAATGATGTTCTCCTTAGAGTGGAGTTCAAACCATCTTCGATACTTCTTGATCTCTTCAGGGGATGGTGGAGCTTCTTCGGTCAGAATAGCTCTGGGATGTTGAGCACCTTCTGGAGCAGGGGTGAGTTGAGCTGGAGCGGCTTCTGCGCGTTCAACTTGAACTTCAGCAACTGGAGTTCCCCCTTGACTGATGCCATCTGTATTGGCTCCAGCCTGGACTTCAGACCGTTGGTTGATCTTCTGATACTGAAGCATCTCAGTATCTTCATCTTTGCCAGGTCCCCACACCAAGACAGTAGAGGGCTCGACAGTATGGATTTCAGCGTTGGAACCTTCCGTGATCTGAACACCCTTTTCAGTATCTTGTTCCCTGAAACCATCTGTAGACTCATCAAAGATCACATGAGGTGTTTGTTCGCTATTTTATTTAACACGCCGCAAGTGTACGGGTGCAATTGTGTATAGCAGTGACAAGGTCGAATCCACAGGGACTAATTGTTATCAATGCCTATTCTTAATTACTTTACTCTATCTGGAAAACCGAATTGTAAAGGTTTGATTTTTGGAAAACAATTTCAAAATTAAAATAAAGAAACACTGAAAAGAAATCAAGCTGTGAAAATGCGAAGTAACAGAAGAAAGAGAATTTTCCAAGGCAAAGGTTTCAACAGATTCTCCTAACTAACATGATTGATTCAATTAATGAGATAATTCCTAAGGCAATCTCAAAGTTAATTCATACCCACTCCCGTGGCATACAAATCGTTGATTACATGCAAGGTTACCATCCCTGGATCACACTTCTAACATGTAACTCCCAAAAGTTCCTAGGATTAAAGCCTTCACAATTATTAATTCCCTTTAGAATTAAAATAAATGTGTTCTATGTTCTTAGTTCAGGTATTAATTATCATCTCCCGATCTCAAATTAAAACCTATGATAATGCTAAATTGGTGATCAAGCAATAAAGCAAGCAGTTATAACAAGAACAAAGAAAGGAATATAAATCTCAATAAATTAAATCAACAGTCAGAAATTTGAATCATGTTTACTCCCTAAACCCTGGGAAAAAGGGATTTAGCCACACATAGACATATGACTAACAATCACAATCTCAATAAAACTAATGAACATTAAACAATGAAAAACCGTAGAGAATTCGAGATTCTTCAGTCTTGCTCTTGCTCCGTGTCTCTCAGCTCTCAGGAAAAGTCAGAATATGATAAAAGATCCCTGGGATAAGCTAAAAGATGGTATTTATGAGCCCTAGGTCGTCTAAGCTCTAAAATACTCCAAAAACGCGCTTTTGGTGAAAAATCGGAAAACTTGGGCTGACTCGGCGCCTCGCGCGGGCATGGTCGCGCGGCCGCATGGCTGGACCGCGCGAGCTCGCGCGGCCTCCTCGCGCGGCCGCGCCCCCAGACCGCGTGAGCTCCCCAGACTTCCTGCCTTCCTCGCGCGGGCATGTCGCGCGGCCGCATGGCTGACCCGCGCGAGTTCGCGCGGGCGCCTCGCGCGGCCGCGTGTTTGGACCGCGCGGTCTTCCAGCGACTTCTGCATCTTCGCGCGGCCGTGGCATGCGGCCGCATGCCCGGACCGCGCGACTTCCCGGCGCCGTCCTCGCGCACGGGCGCGTGTCCTCCGACACACGGATGCCCCGGTGCCCGTTCTTGCTCATCCGATGCTCGATTCTTGCCCCGTTCGTGCCTATGGACTCGTCACTTCGCGTATTCCACTACGCTTCATCCAAAACTTCACAAATCGAGTCCAAAACCTGTAAAAACAACACGAGCACGTACGAGTAGTCTATTCCACACAAATTTAACAAATCAAACCAAAGACACTCAAGAACTTCAATGAAAACGCCCAAATACTATGAATAAACGCGCTAAAGGAGATGAAAAATGCATGTAGAACAACCCCCCAAACTTAAACCATTGTCCGTCCTCGGACAAAAACAAAGATGAACCACAGTTGAATCGACAAGAGCGCAGAGAAAAGTGGATAACCTTGTGGCTTCAGATTTATCAACAAAAACAACAGCATGCATTTGTGTCTCCTATCATCAAGACATGACATTCATGACAAACTTCAAATTATGGTCTCAATGGCTGCAATCCTCACCAAAAAGATAAAGAATATACGAACTCTCAACTCTCGAGTGTATCAATCAAAAGGACGTGTATACGCTCAGTTCAAGCTAAACATGCACTCATCCATAAGCTTGTCAATCGTCTCACCTCTCCACCACTAAATGTGTGCTCCTATAACCAAGATCAAAAAGGTCTTTATTGAAGGTTGTAATGTGGGCTCTTTGGTAAGGTAGGATATATTTGGCTAAGTGACTCAAAGATGCAAATCAAAGGAACATCATCACCAACCTTATAGCATTCTTGCTCAATTCTATCCTCCACCTTTCACAAAACCAAATTTTTCAATGTATAGTTCACCACAACACAACAATTATCTCCCATGACAATATGACCTTCTAATGTATCCTATGTACCCATTTTTTTTTCACTCTTTTTTTTTCTTTTCTTTTTTTTTCTTTTTTTTTTTTTTTTTAAATACTTGTAGGATACTAGGATTTTTTTTTTCAATCACAGACAAAGTTCATAAACCATGATCACACACCTCCACAAACCAACATTCCCATAGCAACAAATTCCAAGTTCCCACCCACGGCTAAACCAAATAAAATGGATAATAAAAGCTCAAAGGGGCGAAACTAGGATCATATAGAGTAAAAGGACAAGTATGGGATATATGGGCTAGCAAAGATGGCCTTCTATCATCTCTCAGTTATTAAGCACACTATGTGACCTCGAGGGAGAAACCAAGACAAGTTCTAGCGAGAAACAAGCATGCTTGAACGATCACTCAGGAAACAGAAATAAGACTGTGGAAAATAGTGACAGTCAAGGCTCAAATCTCACAGCTTATTTCATTGATTGCGAACACATTAAAGACCATGCTTATCATTCATCATTCATGCTCAATCACAACAATATCAACACAAACGCATGCAATTTCACAAGTTTTAAACAGAAATCATCATGAACCAGTTATCCACAAAACTCTACACTACTCACATCATTATCAAGGTAACATCACGAAGAAACCACCAAAGCAAGACTAAGAAAACTCAACGACGACACAAACAAAGACAACCAAAAAGAAAAGTGCACCCACAAAGACACATCCCCCCAAACTTATTCACCACCAAGGAGAATAAGTTTGAAAAGGATTTGTGGGGCACGAAAACAAACAAAAAAACAAACAAGCGAAAAGGAACAAACTAACCAGAAATTGGGTTGCCTCCCAATAAGCGCTATTTTTAACGTCGTTAGCTCGACCGAACAACAAACTCATCAAGGAGGCTGGTACAAGCAGTGCTGCGAACAGCTTCTCCCTGCTTCATGCTTCTCAACCAACACTCCTCCTTTAAACTTCCGATCACCTGGGTCCTGCCAAGAAAAAGGATCCGCATCAAATGTATTAAAAACATCAACACTTACCTTGCCCGGATCTTTTGCTTTCTTTGGCGCTTCATCTTTATGGATGTGGCATGGTTCATAGACATGGAAAGTTCGGCTCTCATCATGAACTCGCAGTGTGAGCTCTCCTTTCTCCACATCAATCAAAGCTCTTCCCGTTGCAAGGAACGGGCGCCCCAAAATCAGTGGAATTTTGTTCTCATCCTCAATGTCTAGAACCACAAAATCTGCAGGGAAAATAAAATCCCCCACCTTCACGAGTACGTTCTCCACAATTCCACGAGGGTAGGTGACTGACCTGTCCGCCATCTGCAGCCTCATTGATGTTGGCTTCAACTCTCCAATTTCCAGCTGTTGAAAAACAGATAGAGGCATAAGATTTATGCTCGCCCCCAGGTCGCAGAGTGACCTTCCGAAATGCTGGCCTCCAATAATGCAGGAAAGTGTGAAGCTGCCCGGATCTTTGACCTTAGCCGGCAACTTCCTCTGCAAGATTGCGCTGCATTCTTCATTGAGATTCACCGTCTCAAACTCTCCCAGCCTCTTCTTCCTCGAGATGATGTCCTTCAAGAATTTCGCATACTGAGGCATCTCCTGCAGCGCCTCTACCAATGGAAGATTGATGTGCAGCTTCTTGAAGATCTCTAAAAACTTGGAGAATTGCTGTTTCACCCTCTCTTTCTTATGGCGCTGAGGGAAAGGTATAGTCACAGTTGCTGGCGAAGTAGCTTTTTGCTTTTCATCCTTCTTTCTGCCAGAAACCTCAACAGTGACCTCCTCAGCTTTTTCCTCAATCAGCCATGCGCTCTCCTCTTTTGCCGTCATGGCCCCTTCCTGTGTAGTCCCGCTCGGCAGATCAACCATCTTAAAATGACGCTGGGGAAACGGCAACCACCCAGGAGGACGCAGATGAGGTGGAAGTCGTCGACCTTCCTCCCAGACTCTCCACGATAGCTCTGGTCTCTCCATCTCACGAGATCCATGGCTGCAATCTGAGGTGCCTTCACTATTTAACCCAATGGCCATGCACTGCTCCTTTGCATTCACCTTGGCATTGTTTGTGAGGTTGCCCGACTGTTGGAGTTTGTTGACGGCTGTGGCTATTTGGCCCAATTGGGTCTCGAACATCTTCATTTGAGTCCCCACAGCAACGGCATTGGACTCCAGCTTTTCCATCCTCTCATCTGCCCTGGAGATGAACTTCATCATCAGCTCTTCCAAATTAGGCTTCTTTTCATCATTGATGACTCCATTGGTGACAGAGAATCCTGGTGGAGCATGAAGCGCGTTATTCGGATTCCCATAAGCCAAATTGGGATGTGGACGCCCTCCATGATGAAACTGTTGTCCATGCTGATAGTTCCCATAGTTTCTGCCATTGATGTAGTTGACGTCTTCTACGCCTGTTGGGATCTCCACAGCCGGCTCAGGATGGCCAACAGTCATAGCCTTGATCTTTGAGTTCATCTCTGCCAGCTGAGTCAAATCAACGCCATAGGCTCCGAACTGGAGGTAGCAGCAACTTTCTTCAAGTGAACTCTCTCGAATGGCCATTGATAGCTCGTGGTGGCCATGCTCTCAATGATCTCCATAGCTTCAGAACTCCCTTTCTTGAGCAATGAGCCCCCTGCAGCTGTATCCATGAACATCCTGGTGCGCTCCCCACAAGCGTTATAGAACATAACCACCAGAGTCCCCTCATCGAAACCATGGGACGGGCACTTTCTCAACTTTTCTTGGTATCTCTCCCATGTCTCTGCTAGTGTCTCTCCATCAAACTGTTGGAATTGGAGAATCTCCATCTTTAGCTTCAATGTGAGCCCGGGAGGATGGAACTTCCGCAGGAAACGATCCGCCACATCCCCCCATACCGGATTAGCTCCCAGCTGCAAAGTTTGATACCATGACTTTGCCTTATCCCGGAGTGAGAATGGGAAAAGGCGGAGTCGTATGATGTCATCTGGGACTCCGTTCATCTTGACAGTGCTGCACAACTCCAAGAATTGCGCCAGATGCGCATTTGGGTCCTCCACGGCTTTACCTCCATACTGGTTTTGCTGCACCATGGTAATCAGCCCAGTCCTTAGCTCGAAGTTATTCGCGTTGACTTTGGGCGGCTCTTGGTACTGGTACAGTGGAGTAAATGCCTCATCAATAGGCGGCTGTTTCTGCTTAGCAGCATTTTTCTGAGCATCCAACACCGCCTGCAACTGCTCTCTCAATGCACGGACTTCTTCTGCGGTAGCCATAGAATCCAAATTATCTTGCTTTGCTTGGCTGTTCTTGCGGCGGAGCGTAGCTTCAATCTCAGGATCAAAATCTTCAAGAGGAAGCTTCTGAGATCGCGTGTTCATGCACTACCTAAAAAAAACTCCAACGCAAGAATCAGAACCGCAGGAATAAAATAAAGAACAGAAAAATAAATAACAGAAATAAAAAAAATCCAGAGTAGTATCAAACAATTAACAGAATAGTACTGATAAAAATCAGTCCCCGGCAACGGCGCCAAAAACTTATTCGCTATTTTATTTAACACGCCGCAAGTGTACGGTTGCAATTGTGTATAGCAGTGACAAGGTCGAATCCACAGGGACTAATTGTTATCAATGCCTATTCTTAATTACTTTACTCTATCTGGAAAACCGAATTGTAAAGGTTTGATTTTTGGAAAACAATTTCAAAATTAAAATAAAGAAACACTGAAAAGAAATCAAGCTGTGAAAATGCGAAGTAAACAGAAGAAAGAGAATTTTCCAAGGCAAAGGTTTCAACAGATTCTCCTAACTAACATGATTGATTCAATTAATGAGATAATTCCTAAGGCAATCTCAAAGTTAATTCATACCCACTCCCGTGGCATACAAATCGTTGATTACATGCAAGGTTACCATCCCTGGATCACACTTCTAACATGTAACTCCCAAAAGTTCCTAGGATTAAAGCCTTCACAATTATTAATTCCCTTTAGAATTAAAATAAATGTGTTCTATGTTCTTAGTTCAGGTATTAATTATCATCTCCCGATCTCAAATTAAAACCTATGATAATGCTAAATTGGTGATCAAGCAATAAAGCAAGCAGTTATAACAAGAACAAAGAAAGGAATATAAATCTCAATAAATTAAATCAACAGTCAGAAATTTGAATCATGTTTACTCCCTAAACCCTGGGAAAAAGGGATTTAGCCACACATAGACATATGACTAACAATCACAATCTCAATAAAACTAATGAACATTAAACAATGAAAAACCGTAGAGAATTCGAGATTCTTCAGTCTTGCTCTTGCTCCGTGTCTCTCAGCTCTCAGGAAAAGTCAGAATATGATAAAGATCCCTGGGAATAAGCTAAAAGATGGTATTTATGAGCCCTAGGTCGTCTAAGCTCTAAATACTCCAAAAACGCGCTTTTGGTGAAAAATCGGAAAACTTGGGCTGACTCGGCGCCTCGCGCGGGCATGGTCGCGCGGCCGCATGGCTGGACCGCGCGAGCTCGCGCGGCCTCCTCGCGCGGGCCGCGCCCCCCAGACCGCGTGAGCTCCCCAGACTTCCTGCCTTCCTCGCGCGGGCATGTCGCGCGGCCGCATGGCTGACCCGCGCGAGTTCGCGCGGGCGCCTCGCGCGGCCGCGTGTCTGGACCGCGCGGTCTTCCAGCGACTTCTGCATCTTCGCGCGGCCGTGGCATGCGGCCGCATGCCCGGACCGCGCGACTTCCCGGCGCCGTCCTCGCGCACGGGCGCGTGTCCTCCGACACACGGATGCCCCGGTGCCCGTTCTTGCTCATCCGATGCTCGATTCTTGCCCCGTTCGTGCCTATGGACTCGTCACTTCGCGTATTCCACTACGCTTCATCCAAAACTTCACAAATCGAGTCCAAAACCTGTAAAAACAACACGAGCACGTACGAGTAGTCTATTCCACACAAATTTAACAAATCAAACCAAAGACACTCAAGAACTTCAATGAAAACGCCCAAATACTATGAATAAACGCGCTAAAGGAGATGAAAAATGCATGTAGAACAGTGTTTTTTCTACACAAAGAGTTTGAGTATTGAACACTCGATAGGCTTTGCTTGAACGTTCTATTCCAGAGTATCCAAGGAAGACTCCTGGATCAGTCTTGCTATCAAAGGTGTTCAACCTCTTCTTATCATTGTTGTGTATGAAACACTTAGAACCGAAAGCATGAAAGTAGGCAATCGATGGCTTTCTGTTCTTTCATAACTCGTATGGAGTTCTTCCATGTCTCTGAGTGAGGAAGGAGCGATTCTGCGTGTAGCATGCGTTGTTGACTGCTTCGGCCCAAAACTTCAAGGGGAGTTTTGACTCGGCTAGCATCGTCCTGGCTGCTTCCTTTAGAGACCGGTTTCTTCTTTCTGCGACTCCATTCTGCTGTGGAGTTCTTGCTGCAGAAGTTTGATGACTGATTCCTTGTTCATCACAATACTCACGAATGACAGTATTGAGGAATTCAGTCCCACGATCTGATCTGATGCTGGTGATGTTGACTTCCTTTTCAACGCTCAGTCTTCTCAGCAGCTTTGGCAGTTCCTCCAGTGTCTCCTTCTTTTTGAAGAGAAAGATAACCCAAGTATATCGTGAAAAATCATCCACAACTACCAAGGTGTACTTCCTACCGTTGTAGCTTCTTGGAGTGATCGGGCCAAACAGATCCATGTGAAGTAGATGCAGAATCCTTCCAGAGGAGTGTCCTGTCTTTGACTTGAATGACGTCCGCGTCTGCTTTCCTCTGAGGCATGCTTTACATTCTTGCTTCTTCTGGAATACAATAGAAGGGAGACCTTCTACCAGTTGATGTTTAGCAAGTTTGTTGATCGTTTTGAAGTTGAGATGGTTGAGTCTCTTGTGCCAGAGCCAATTGAGCTCCGAGCTGCTCTTGCTGATGAGGCACGTTTCTGGTGGGCTGTCTTCCCAAGAAACGACGTAGAGACTTCCTTGTCTGAATCCCTTCAGAACCACCTTCTTCTGATTGTTTCTAACAGTGAATTCATCCTTTTTGATTTTCACTGTGAAACCACTGTCACAAAATTGACTCACAGACAACAGATTATGTTTAAGACCAGAAACAAAGCTAACATTACAGATACTGGCGTTACCCATGTTGAGCACACCGTAGCCTTTTGTTTCTCCAATCGAGTTGTCTCCGAATGCAACTTTGGATCCAGCTTTCTCAACATACTGGGATAGATATTCTTTGTAGCCCGTCATATGCTTCGAACAGCCACTGTCCAGATACCACGTTCTGATTGAAGCTTTGGCCTCTTCCTTCTTTTTATGTTTCCTGACATTGACCTGCAAGGAAGAGTTGCTTCAGGCACCCAATCAAACTTTGGGTCCTTCAATGTTAGTTCGAGTTCCCTTTGGAACCCAAATCTGCTTCAGAATTGGTCTGGCTGATCTTTTGCGCTTTGTTGGATGTCTGATTGATGTCGTTGGCGCTTCCGGTGGCACGTGAGCATTCTTCTGTTGAGAAATCCTTTTGAAGGCCTCACTCTTGTAGCAGTTCTGTCTGATGAGTGGTTGAGGTCTTCTTTGCTCGGCGAAGTATCTTCCTTGAGATACTTTAGTCTTTGCAGACTTATGGAGATTTGTCTGACGTCCAGTGGCTTGTCGTCGAGGAATTGGCATGGTTCGACTGGACTCAGCATTGCTTGATCTCCATAGATGTTGTTCCTTCTGAAACTGAACTGAGGATGTCCGTTTCTGACTGTTGTGGCCTTTCTTCCCCCTGAATTGATGAGGAAGATTCTTCTTGGCTCCTGATGTTCCTTCCCGGATCTTTGACTGAAATCTGCTTTCCAGCCTTTTCAATAAGATGATCTGGTTGGGAGCCTCCTTAGCTCGTCTGTAGCTTCGTGGAGGTGGAACATTTGATCTGGCCATCAGTCTGCGCTTGTGAACTTCATCCATATCATGGTCTCTTGATTCTTCTGAGGTTGTGATTTCAGAAGGATCATTCTTAGAGATGATCATGATATTCTTTCCTTTGGCAGCTGCAACCTTTCCTCCGATGTTGTTGACCAGTCCTTTCGATGGAAAGTTGCTCATCATGGGAGACTGCATCATGCAGTTCTTGACTGTTTCTTCCAGCTTGTGATTGAGCCTCTTGATTTCATGAGATGCTCTTTCACATTCTGAGTTGGAGACTCTGAGCTCTTCTTCCAGTCGGCTATTCTCCATGATTAGCTGATCAAGACAAGTTTCATCCGGAAAGTAGATGATTGTCTGATGTTTAGCTCGTTCATCATTGATCTCCTTGTCCATTTTCTGATTCAGCTTGAGGAGATCTTCGAACATTTTTCTCAGCTGACAGTGATCAGTCAGGAGCTGATCAAACTCGTCAGTTTCAACGGATGAGCTATCTCCAGATTCTGAGTGGTCTCCTGAAAGCATCAGGAAGTTATCAGTATATGGAGTTTTTGTGAGAGATTTTACCTCTGGGCCATTCATTCCATTGTCGTAGCTATTGTCGGCTACACTTTCTGATTCATTGGCCATCAGGGCTCGGCTCTCATCATCTGAGCTGGAACTGTCGAAGTCGGATGATTCTGATGTGTCGTTGGAAGAATCAGCATCATCAGCAACCATCGCTTTCTTCTTTGAAGATCTGCGATCTTTCTTCGCTTTCAGTTTCCTGCGCTCAGCTGGAGTCAATTCAGGGCATTCATGTCGAAAGTGCCCTTTCTTTCTACATCCAAAACATTCCAATTCTTTGATGTCGTAAGCGGCTGACTTCCTTTCTCCGCTTCGATTTGTGGAATGTCTGGAGTCCCCTTCTCTTTCTTTTCCCTTGTAGTGCTGCTTGTGGAACCTTCTATACTTCCGGAACTTGGACTCCATCTTGTTGAATCTGTCAGTCAATAGGGCATATTGACTGAAGAAGTCCTCAGGGTTGAGTTCCGTTGGCTCCTTGATCTGCTTCTTGCCTTCTCTGATCGAGGCCTTCAGTGCAACTCCTCTTGAGGTTGATGGACCATCTTCGTCTGATCCTCCAGCCTTCTTGTTACCAAGATTTCTCATAAGGTCCAACTCATTTGCCATGAGATCGGAGAAAAGCTTGTTTGTCGGGAGCTGACTGAATCCTGGCTTATGCTGATGAGCGACTGAGTAGATCTGCCATTCTCCACGTGGCAGTGCTCGAAGAATCTTCAGGTTGATTTCTCGTTGAGTGTATTTGTCTTTGGAAATGGATTGAACTTCATTCAATATAAGATTGAATCTTTGTTCCATTTCCTCGACAGATTCATTCTTGAGCATGAGGAAGGAGTCGAATTTCTGGCAAGCTATGGATAGCTTATTCTCCTTGATTTCCTCAGAACCTACGCACATTCTTTCCAGAATATCCCACATCTCCTTTGCTGTTCTGCACTTGATGATCTTCATGACATGCTTGTCAGGAACGATGCCGGAGATGATGCTTTTGGCGAGGTTGTCTAACTCATCTTGCTTCCTTTCTTCTGTGGTGAAGTCTGCCTTTGACTTGGGCTGGTCCTCATCGTAAGGTTCCTGATGGATGTCAGTAGGAACCCTTTTTACAGTTTCGGTGATGATGATCGGACCGCTGGTGATGACTTCCCACATTCTGCAATGTTGGGCGGTGAGGAAGCTTTCAAGCCGAAACTTCCATATGTCGTATTTTTCAATACTAAACATAGGTAGAGAAGATAATCTGATGTGGTTAGTCTCCATCAAAAAAGAGAGAACAGGTAACAGCAGATAGAGCAAATAGCAAGCACAAAAAAATAAGAAAGAGTAAAACTTCTTCGAGACCTTTAAGAAAGGATCTAGTTCAAGTAGGAACTAGTCAGAGACAGATAGTTCTTGCGAACAACCTGCTCTGATACCAATTGTTAGGTCCGGGGGGGTCTCGAATAGGTGTATGGGGGGCGGGGGGAATACACCTATAGGCTATTTTTGATCTATCTACCAACCTCAATCAGAGGGATCTCAGTCAGAGATAGAAAAGAAACTTTTCATGCAAACCAGACACCTGTTTAACCGAAATTACTTTTGACCAATAGGGTTGACGACTGATACTGAAAGCTCTTCAGTAAAGAGTTATCAGTTAAGTCACTAGAACTTAACTGATCCACGTAAGGGCTTCAGTCGTGTTTGCAAAGAAGAAGGTGATATCTCTCTTCCTTACTATCAGAGGATAGTGAGTCAGAGTGATATCATACGCAGCGGAAAATAAACTTAGTTTCGAATAGCCTCGGTGGAGCAGATAGTTGGATTAGGGTTTCTCTAGCAGTTAGTCAGTGTTCAGTTTTATCAATAGAAATAGCACAGTTAAGAATGTAAAACTGAAAGCTGTAAATAACACAGAGACTTTTACGTGGTTCGAAAAAACTCTTTCCTACATCCACGGCTGGTTGATCAGACCAACAATCCACTCCGCAAGTGCTTGCCTGGTGCACTGCAAACCGTAAACTGAAGATAAACTCTCTTCAGCACCTACACACCTCGCGTAGGGTTTCCCTACCTACACACCTCGTATAGGATTTCAGCACCTACACAACTCGCGTAGGGTTTCCCTGCTAAGCACAACTCGTGCTCAGACTTCCCTTTCAGAGTTCAGAGTACCTTTCTGAATCTCCGAGTCACTCAAACACTCTTATGGGGGAGAGGTTTTAAACGAGTGCCAACTATACTTACAAAGAACAAGTTCTTTGAAGCAAGTTTGACCTTTGGCTTCTGGGTACACAGAATATATGCCTAGGGTCTAAGAGAATGTATGTAATCAGCAGTGACTGATTTTGGCTTTGGAATTCTCTTCTTCGATTCAAGCTTTGAGCGGTTAAGCTTTAGGCTGAGTAGCTATTTCGGCAGAGCTTCAGCTTATGTCGTTGAATCGGTGAAGATTGAAGTGATCCTTCGAGCGCTATTTGTAGGAGAACTCTTGAATAGATCCGTTGGCGTAAATCGTCCTCAAGATTTCTTCCGTTGGAGAGCAATTCGAATTTGGGCTGAGGCTTCAATCTTCGAGGTTCCTTGTCTGTGTGGAAACGGCTCTCTTTGAAGGACAGGAGATGTGACATCTCTGAAAAGTAACCACCAGATAGGAATGACCTCTGCAGAGATAAGATATTGAGATATCTCTGTATTTAATGCGGCTGTACTTGAGCGTACGTGGCTTCCTCTGAACGTTGGAAGACCAGTCCTAGGAGGAATGTTCAACTGATACTTGACTTTAGTATCAGTCTATGGCGCGCATTAAATAATCAGTCTTTAACTGATTCTTCAACTGATACTTCAGTTGGTAACTCCAGTCTTCAGTCTTCAGTCTTCATTCTTCAGTCTTCAGTCTATTACATTTGAGTCCTATGAATTTTACTAGAAACGAACTCTAACACTTGAGTTCAAAACGATTCTAGTCTATTACATTTAAGTCCTATGAATTTTGGTATCATCAAAACAAGGGTTAGGATATTCCACAAGGTTCCCAACAATAATTTAGAAACAATAAATTCTAATGCAAAATTACTAGACCCTAATTGAAAACCTGATTAAATAAAAATGTGATAAAAATAATAACATTTTTATTATTTAGAACTATGAGATAAATTAATGTTAAACAATTAGTTGGTATAGAGGGACTTATACGAATGCATGTATTATATGCTAGTTGTTTAAAGTAGTACTTGATTTTAACAACTAAATTCACACATAAAAAAAAAAAAAACCAC
Organism: Salvia miltiorrhiza; assembly: GCF_028751815.1. Taxonomy (NCBI): domain Eukaryota; kingdom Viridiplantae; phylum Streptophyta; class Magnoliopsida; order Lamiales; family Lamiaceae; genus Salvia; species Salvia miltiorrhiza. The sequence continues at coordinate 12,991,405 of NC_080391.1, forward strand.
AAAGGAGTTGTGGTTTTACGGATTAATTTTATTAGTTGACAAGTGATATATAAAGGTCTAAATGAAAAATAATTAAATATCCTAATAACAATAAATTATCATCACAATTCAAAATATATGTGTTCTATGTTCTTAGTTCAGGTAATAATTATCATTTCCCGATATCAAATTAAAACCTATGATTATGCTAAATTGGTGGCCAATCAATAAAGCAAACAATTATAACAAGAACATAAAAAGGAAAAACAGTCTCAAATAATTGAATCAAACAGTTAGAAATTCAAATCATGTCTACTCCCTAAACCCTGGGAAAAAGGAATTCTAGCCACACATAGACATATATATGAACTAGAATACAATTCTCAATAAAACAAATAAACATCCAACAAGAAAAATCGTAGTAAAATCGAGAATCTTCAGTCTTGCTCTTGCTCTGTTCTCCGTCCCTCTCAGCTCTCAGGAAAAGTAAAATATGATAAAATGTAATAAAAGATGATTGGGGAATAAGTTATTGGATGGTATTTATATGCCCTAGGTCTTCAAGCTCCAAAAATACTCCAAAATCACGCTTTAAGTGAAAAATCCGGAAACTGGGCGAGAAAACAGTGTCTCGCGCGGCCGCGCGCCGAGACCGCATGACCTCGCGCGGCCTGCTCGCGCACCCGCGCACCGAGCCCGCGCGCGCTGTCCAGAGTTCTGCTTTTGTCGCGCGGCTGGGTCGCGCACCTCGCGCGGCCTTGCGCACTGATTTTGTTTTGGCTCGTTCTCCCTCATCCGAACTCCGATTTACAAACCGTTTGCGTTCACGAACTCCTCTCGAGATGAACTACAACTTATATTTCAGCCAAATCTTCCAAATTCTGCTTCTTTATTTCTGAAAATACGTTCAAACACAAGCGAGTGACAAGTTCTTGACCAAAAACCAATATAAGCTCAAAATAAACCATCAAACACACAAAAACCTCATAACTAACCATCAAATATGACATACCAAGAGGTAGAAAATGCATGCTCATCAGGAAGTCAATTAGAATTTGTATAACTTTCGATTTTTTTTAAAGAAGTTTATCCAAATCTTATGTGAAGTTTATCTTTTTCTTTTCTCGTTTGAATTCGTAGGTAAGAGTAAAGTTATTGATTAAGATTTGATTTAAATATATCTTTTAGTGGATTTGTTAGTTAGTGATTAAAATAGTGCATCCACACTTGTCCTTATTTTATCTAAGCATTTATTTTCCTTAGAACACAAGTTACGTATATATTAGAAATACAAAGTGATTTACTCAAATAAATTCATGCATATCAGTAATTTTCCAAACAACCTATATATATATATATATATATATAAGGGTCTTATACGCATACTTGAGAGGAAGCACGATATTTCAGTTTATTTTTTTTCTTTCTTTTCTTTTTCGCATATTAAATTTGTCGAGCTATTTTAAAGCAAGGTTAATGTGAGGGATTATATGCCTGTTGTTATATTTATGTATGTTTGAATGTGCTTTTAGTTCATGTTTGACTATGCTTGCTCAGATACATGTCTAGATACATGTTCAAGTATATGATCAGAAACGCAGAATATCATGTTCAAGTACATGATCAAAAACTCAGAATATCATGTTCAAGTACATAATCAGAAATTCAGAAACACTCAGAATTCAGAATATGTGTATGACAATATGTTTTATTAGCATGTTTAAGCGTATGTGGATATTTGCATGGTTCCTCACCGAGTATATTTTCAATATGCTCACCCCTTATCTTTTCAGTTTTGCAGTTCTGGAGTCGAGGTGGCCATGGAAGTTGAGAATGACTAGAGATTGCATAGAAAGTTTAAGTGAACTTGTTACGTTTTAAATTATCGTTTTTATATTTCATGTTACTATATTAGTTTTTGGGCAAGTTGATTTTAAATTATTTTAAATGTTGATAGTCAAGAAATTTTATTTTATCTATTAGTTCTTTAAAATTTTAAATTGCAAAGTTTATGAAAATTGAGGTGTTATAAATATATATATATATATATATATATATATATATATATATATATATATATATATTAGTCATTTCAACATTTTTTGCCTACATCTTTTTTGTGTTGTAGACTATATAACAGGTCAACTATCTCAAAATGGCTTCCTTTACAGAAGTTGTCACTATTATAATTTATAAACATTTAAAAATAATACTATTAATCAAATATCCCCTTAATCAGATTGGCTAATTACATTTTCTTCTATTCATTTAGCAAGTCAACGGTTTTTTCAGTTACTATAATATATGCGAGGGATCTTGCGTGACTCCTATCATTAACATTGCGTGATTTTGTTGCTATATATCGGTCCGAGATTCCAACTTTTTTTTAGAGCAGATAATATTCCAAATTCCTCTCAAGGATTTATTAGTATGGAACCCAACATTCCACTAAAGACGCTTAACTTAAGAGTTAAGATTTGTTAACGTTAGTTCAGAGTTAATTATTCAATGATTATTTCTTATTTAATTTATTTTTCGCTGCAGAGTTAACTATAATTAATGATTGGCACGACGTAATATTTCGTAAATAGGTCACAAATAGGTTACAATAATCCTATTTCGACAAATAAATATGTTCTGACAAAATATGATTAATGATGAGGATGGAATCCGGGATTCCCGCGCGTCCTTCTAAAGAAAGGCCCAAATAAGATATGTTAGGTCCACTGAAGGTCCGAATATAAGCAATATGTGACTATAATTAAACTGTATGTTGTTTTGATATTGTTACAGATCTGGAGCAATTATAAAGCTGAGTCTGCCCGAACCAAGTATTATATTTCAGAGCTGCAAGAATATCGAAGACACGTAGCAGATTAATAGTTTTTAGGCCAAATGACTTGTATTAGTGGGCTTTAGGGTTAAATAGGCCCAAGTACTTTAGGGCAAAGTTTATGCTTATAAATAGGACCTTAGGTTGTGAGTTAAGGGGGGCATTATTCATTTTTTCCTTCACCGTGTAAAGTGTAATTTTCGAAGTATAGTCAAAACACCCGAAAACCTCTCGTGGATGTAGGTCTCAATGACCGAACCACGTAAATCCCGTGTCTTTTATCGTTTTACGTGTCTTTTATCGTTTTATCTTGTTTCTGCTGTTGAGATCAAAACCCAACTCAACAACTAAATAATTTAAAAAATAAATTTATTTAAAATTTTTGGTTCAATATAAAAAAGAATTAGCTCGTTTTATTGTTTTCTCCACATTGTTAAAAAATTACAAAAATATTACAATGTGGAGAAAACAATAAAAGTAACCTGTTTACAAAATAAATTTCAATTGAAATTAATTTAATAAATTCTAAGTTAGAATATAATAATTTAGAAATAATAAATTCTAATGCAAAATTACTAAACCCTAATTGAAAACCTAATTAAATAAAAATGTGATAAAAAATAATAACATTTTTATTATTAAGAACTATGAGATAAATTAATGTTAAACAATTAGTTGGTATAGAGGGAATGCATGTATTATATGCTAGTTGTTTAAAGTAGTACTTGATTTTAACAACTAAATTCACACATTAAAAAAAAAAAACCACAAAGGAGTTGTGGTTTTACGGATTAATTTTATTAGTTGACAAGTGATATATAAAGGTCTAAAAGCAAAATAATTAAATATCCTAATAACAATAAATTATCATCACAATTCAAAATATGAAGAAAAAACTTGATGAATTGGGTACAAACTAGTTCCTCACGTTACGTATATGAAAATTTCTTAAACATGATCCAAAAACATGGATGAATCTGTTTTGTTCTTTGTGATTCAAAGAGACGAAATATACTCAACGGGAAACGCAAAGCTACTAATTAAGTGAAGACGATTAACGGGTCACATGATGGAGCAAGGAGTTGGAGGATTCGGATCATAAACCGGGTAAGCCGCGTAGTAACCGGGTTGATCATAAGTAGTTCGGGTCGGATATCCGTAGTGAATTTGGGTGGGCCAGCGCTGGTCTTCTTCGTTGTCTGAACGCCGCCTCACCTCATCGTCGAACGTTGTTGTTGTTATTGTTGTTGCATTGTGATTGTGAATGGTGAGAATGTTGGCGAAGCAGAATTTCTTCCTTAGTGAGTTGACCAGCTTAACCGAGTCAATGTCTTCTCCCACCACCACCAAATGGTTCCTTTCCTTTACTACCTCAACTTTGCTCACTCCTACATAATCCAATATTACTATTAATTAAGTGCATCTAGCTACATATATAGTATGTGGAGTTTAATTCGAAGCATGCTCACCTTTAATTTCGGAGGCAAGCTTCATGACCTTTTTTCTACTCTCCTCCTCCCTCATTGGGACGTTAATCACAATACGTTGCTGCATTAAATTGCAATTAAGCAAGACGATTACTTACGAAATGTTTATTCAAATGTCACAACTATAAAAATTAAATCGAAATCAAATTAATGTGATCTTGAATAGCCTTACCTTCATGATGATAGTGGTGCTGATGAGATCATGAGATAATAATGATTGTGTTTTGTTTGAAGTTTGAGAATCGAGGAAGGCTAGTACTAGTATTTATATGCACAAAGAGCATCTGGTGAATTACGCGCCTAGCTAGCCCTACTTTCCTTGGATTTTCTTATAATTATTATTAGGGAAATGATTAAAAAACGACAAGTAGACTTAATAACCCAACTTCCAAATCGAACGTTCCATATATCGAATAGCTTAGCTTACATGTTAATGTACGCTTCGAGAGAATATAATTAATTGTTTTTGTAAATTGTTTAGAAATATACCACAAATAGGACTAGGTTTGCGTACGTTACGCGTCGTTGTTGGACTTTAATAATTAATATCGTTTTTTTTTATCCGATTATAAATAGAGAAACGGTCTTCCTCTAGTAATTAGTAATTACGCATTGATACAATTGTAGAATAACCTTGAAGAATATAGCGTCACACTTTCCGGCGTTATTCAAACAGATACATTTTTTTTTTCTTTTCATGGAAAAAAATATAGTACATTTTACTCGACTGTCACTTTCTCCTTAATTATGATCTAGAAAGCCATATCTATTTTTTCTTCTAGTCTAAATATTCGGCCAATTATGTTCATATGTCTCTCTTCGGTTAACAAGAAGAGATAACGTGAATTAATTCAACTAATTTATATAAACTAATATTGTTATTGACAAGAAGAGCGAGTATATGTTTCTTAGTATTTTCAAGAAAAATCTAAAAATCTTAAGAAATAATGTAAAATATGCGAGGATCGGAAAATAATTAATTTTTTTATATAAAAACTCAAGTGTTCTATAATTAGTCCAATAGTTCTTTTGGTAAGATTTAATAATACTTATCTTATCAACTAGTTATTTTTTTTATATTTGTTATTACCCAAAAAGAAAGGAAATTAAAACACACTCACACTCTAGCACTCTAGGTGACTCGAACCCCCCGACTTATTAGTTGGAGGAGAAGCGTCTTATCAACTAGTTATTATTTGATTTTTTTTATTTTTTTTTCATTTAGGGTGTGTTTACTTTGATGTGAAGAAGAGAATACATATATTTTCACAATTTTTCATCATTTTCACATATTTATTATGATAGAAAATTTTCTCCGAGCATGATGAAATATTTTCTCAGACAACTCCTTTAATTTCACTTATTTTTTCTCTTCAATGTTGAATAATATTATTTTTGGGTAGTGGTGTGAAAATATTTTCCAACATTTTCTCATCTCTAGTAAACATACGATAAAAAAAAGAAAAATATAATATTTTCTCACATTTGATCTTATCCATCTTTTTACAATGAAACCAAAGTAAACACACCCTCAAAGGAATATGTAATCGTTCGCAAGCTTGTACATGCATGAGTTGGCACAACAGTCGCAACACATCTTCGAGTAAACAAGGTGGCTAGAAGAACATGCTCTATACGACTCAGCACAACTCAATGGAACAAAACCACAAACATTTTGGATACATAAATCAACTATCAATCTTTATGCATCGTAACATATTATTCGCGCACTATCAACCAATCACCACCAAATGATTTCTCTCTCAATCTCATGCAGTACGTACTCACCACTCTTACACCACTATTTAAATAATAACTACTGCATATTTATGAAATGTTTGTTGGTTTTGTTATTTTCTCCTTTAGGGCGTGTTTGATATTGGCTAATACACTGTATTAGCTAATTTAGTACAGATCAGTCTAGTGTTTGGTATTATTTAGTAATAATGCGGATGACCCGGTTTAATCCCACGACCCAGTATTATTAATCCAGATTTCTTAGGATTAATAATACCACCTCCCCCCTATAATTAACTTAAACCAGGATATTCTATATTTAGCCATGATAGCAAACACCAACTCAGTATTAATAATCTGTCATTATCCATGCTTAATATTCTGGTTACAAATTATCCTACATAATCCTTTACTGAAAACCAGACGAGCCCTTAATTTCGTGAAAAGATGTATATATGCATGGTTTGGTATATAATAGCGAGCGATGTCTCTTGTTCCACTTGTATCTTCACTTGTTGGAATTCTAACTACAATCTGTTGCAGCACAGCATAAAATCTGAGAAATTTGAGCGTGACCGCCTTCGATATAGGTGAGAGGTGTGACCGCATTTGGATCTGAAGTCTGGCTAGAAAAGGGGCCTATATATTGATATGATATGATTGAAGAAATTAAATTATTAATGTTGTTACTTATTTGCTCCGGACTCATAAAGTGTTTGGAATGTGAGTGATAATCAATAAATTAAAAGAAGTTTATGTACATTGCACCGCGTTGATGTTTGTTAATGTATAGAATGTGTTTGCCTATATATGTACATCATAGAGCATATATAGTAGGATACGCTACGCATTCGTATATTTATCATTTATATGTTTTTTCTTTTTATGGAGAAACACTCTAAACCTGTAGGCTCTCTCTAGACTCTAGTCAACCTAAATAAAATAATTGTAACAGAAAAATTCTTAATTTCCATCCTCTTGTCATTAAGTCAGACATGTATTTTATTCCTAATTAATATCAACTTATATATAAATCCCAAAAGCATCCGCGTTTGCTTTTAGATCGTCAAGGATACTTCTTTAATTAATTCCTGTTATATGATATTTTTCTAATTGTAGTTTCGTGTCACAGCCCACTATCCCAATGACGGGTTAACCGGGGTTATGACTTGGGGTGAACAATAAGAAATGGAAATGGACAATTACTTAACATTAAAGTATATGGAAATGTCACTCATAGATAAAATGCTAGGATCATATATGATTATTTGGATACACATAATTGAGAACTGATTAAGGTGGTTACCCAATAACACGTATCACAACTTCATATCATAGAGCTATCTTAATCAAAGTGTTTTGCAGCGGAAAACGTGTGAGATATACATATGAAGATGTATACTCAAGGTTACATTTCTTGAAATGTCAAAGGAACACCCGCTCAACATCATTCCATTCCATCAACTGCTCAACCTGCACATTTAGAAATACATGCAGGGCTGAGTATAAAAATACTCAGTGGGCATAGCCGAAAATACAACATGCATACATATATAAATTGAACTGCCATAACAGTAACACACAGGGGTTTTCTTAAATGACCTGTGCTTACTAAAATATTTCTTTCATTTTCATAAAGTCGATCGGCCGATCATTTTCCTTCATATGATCCATATCTGTTCCTTTCTGTCACGCGCCGGGAAGGAGGCCTCCTTACCACGGACGCCAAGACCGGTCGCAAGCGACTCGCGGTCTCCATAAGTGTACACGTTAACCCTAGCTAGCGACCTTTGTCTAGCATAGGATCCCAATTGGATTTCCTTTAAAGTTGGCGAACCAACACAGATAGGATACATATAAAAACATAAACATTTTTGGCAGTCAATCATTTCATAAACATTTCATTTCATTTCATAAACATTTCATTTTTATTTCATAAGAGTCATTTATCATTTGGGCATAATAATAAACTGAAATTAACAGTTAAAATCATCTCATGCATATATTCGTATAAGAGGCCTACGACACGCAGGGGATCTCTATATACGTATAGTAAAAGTAATGCCCACCTGGATAGGCAAAGCCTGAAGATCATAATCACATAACCTGTCTTGGGAAAACAGTGCTAATCCCCTTGGTCCACAAAGCCTACAAGAAATTCTATTCTTAATAGGTCTCCTTGAATCTAATCTTAAGTCATGGTGTAGTGCTTAACATTCTATGATTCACTTAGCCGGGTTTTTAATGAATAAATAATTAAAAACATTTCTCTTGAGTTAAGAACACCAACAATATTCTTACTCATCTTTCTTTAATAATTGGAATTATAAATAAAACCAATTAAATCATAAATACTTTTTATTTCATGATGCAAATGAAATGTCATGTCATGCTTAGCATATGATAAGTAATTACTTAAAATATGCACTTAATAATAATTTAATATTATTATAAAAATTATCCTTTAAATAAATTAATCAAACTAATAATAGTTCAATTAATTAAAAATAAGAAAACCCAATTTAATTAATTGAAGGCAATCCAAAGTCTTTAAAAATAATTAATCAAACTAATTAATAGTCTAATTAAATAAAATAGGGAAGCCATTTAAATAGATGAAATAGAGCTCATGCTTAAATAAATAATAGCCCATATAAATTTAAAAGATGAGGCCCAACTCAATAAAATATGAATGGCCCAGACTGAATAAAATAAATCGGGCCCAGCTAAATAAAATTAAAAATCGGCCCAAGCTTTTTTTAAAAATCGCAGCCCAAATCTATTTAAAAATCGAAGCCCATCACTCATAAAAATCGGCCCAAAGAGATTAAAACAAAAGCCCAACTGATTCAACCCAAACCTAAGCCCAACACTCCCAAGCCCAAACCTAGCCTAGCCCAAAACTCCCTCCCTTCTTCTCCACCTAACACACGCACACACTCACTAATCTCTCTCAGCGGCGCTCACTCTCTCTCGCCCTCTGCGCTCTCCTGCCGCCGCTACCGGACGGCAGCGCCGTCCCCGGAGGCCGGCGGCTCCGCCTCCTCTCTCCTTCCCTTCGACCTCTCTCCTTTCCTCACCTCAAGTCTCCCTCGAAATTCCGCTGCCGCCGCCGCCGAAGCTTGCCAGAGCAACAGCGACAGCCGCTGACGACGCTCGGCTCTCCCTCCTCAAGTCGACGGCACCAAGGCCGCCGGCCATCACCCCTCTCTCTCTCCTCCTTGGCGACAGCAACAGCAAGGCTGCCGCCTCCCTGAACTCCCTCTGCTCTCTTAACTCCCCCTGTTCTAGGTCCGGCAGCCGCGGTCAATGGCTCCACGCCACCACCGTCAGCACACCCCTCCCTCTCTGAAACTTCCGGCTGCCACGACCAGCAGCTGGTCGCCGCCGCCGACGCTCCTCCCTCTCCTCTGCTCAACCTTGGCCGATGGCACCGCCATCGCCGCCCTCAAATTCCCAGCGAGTAGCAGCCACCAAGCTGCCACCACCGCCGCCCATTTCCCTTCTGTTCTTACTCAGACGGCAGCAACGAGCCACCGCCGACTCTACCCGATTCTGACTCCGGCGAGCAGCAGCAAAGGGCCGCCGCTGCCATCGCCATTACTCCCCCGCCAGACTCGACACTTACAACCACACAGTCCACACCCGACAAAGCTCAAAACTCAAGTTTGAAGCATGCTTGTTTATCAATATCTATCTCATTGCTTTATTCTCAATTGTAAAAACATTTGATACTTTTGCTTAAACACATATATGGGAAGATATACAAAGATATATGCATATGTAAAGTTCATTTCTTTATTCAGTCCAGTGGATGGGTTGTTGTGGTGCCTTTGTCTAAAACAAGTCATGAAAGAGGTACATGAAAGTGTAATCCGTAATTTGAAACAACTTAGAATTTGGAGAGTAAAAACCTTGATCGAGAGGGATGCTCAATTGTGTGTGCTGAAAATAGGTGAGGGAGATGAGCTTGATGTACATTCTGAAAAAGCTTGCTCCTGAAGTTGAGTTTCCATTCGTTTTTGCGAGGGATTTGTGAGAAGTGGGTGGGAGATTGAGTAGAAGTGGAAGGGGATGGGTGAAGTATATCAGTGGGTGTGCTACTGCATGATTTTTGCAGGGAGTTGGTGGTGGGAGTGGGTAGTGATGATAACTTTTCAAAAAGGAGGGAGTAGGTGGAAGAGTAGGTAGATGTGGGAAATTTGGTGGAGAAATTAAATATAATAAAATAAAGTCTTCCGGGTTATACTATGAAAACTGTAATAATTCTTCAGGGTTTGCTGACTAAATGCTCGCAAAAATGCTTTGAATGCTAAATTAAATAAATATGCGACGCACATAAATTTAATAACTAAATTTACAAATGTTTTTGTAAATTATTTTTTTTGTTGGAATTAAAAATAAATTTATTTTCTTTATATCCGGCGTGAATCATCTTACTTCTAAATTTCGAAAATAAATTCTAAATTTAACTCAGGGAAACGGGGTATTACATTCCTCCCTCCTTATAAAAATTCCGTCCTCGGAATTGCATATCTGATATTCTATCTTGTGATACTAGTCATTCGTTTCATTAATCTCTTTTGTGGCCTTTTCCATCCTGTGATGGTTCCACTACATGACGAGAACAATATTATTGCCTCGTAAAACTTGAATCTTGCGATCAAGTATCTGGACTGATTTCTCATCACAACTTAGGTCCTGGCTAGGACTACTTTATCTTACTTAATCACATGCTTTCTTAATTGCGAGGTGTTATACGTATTGTATACATCCACAATGCTTGGTGGCAGAGCCAACTTATAGGCTACAAAGGCCTAACTTATCTAGGATCTCAAAAGGTCTTATATAACGGGGTCGTAACTTGCTCCTCTTTCCAAAACGTATAACTCCCTTTGAGGGAGAGACTTTGAGGAAAATTCGATTCCCAACATTAAATTCTAACTCCGATCGGCGTTTATTGGCGTAAGACTTTTGTCTATCTTGAACTTCTTTAATTCTTTGCTTAATGTGGTCGACCTTCTCAACCATCTATTGGACCAGTTCAGGACCTAACAGCTTTCTTTCACCCACTTCATCTTAGTAAAGTGGTGAACTACTTTAATTGTTTCCTTCGTCCTAAGTCACCTTCTCAGATTTGACTAGGGAATTCTAATATCAAACTTTTCTCATCATCTTGGTAACTTTCACTTAAAGATTAATGGCACTCCTTCTGCCATGTAAACTCATTTTCTCATTTTCAAATGATTATTTAATGGGGGTTTCTAAGTTTCTATTGTGGTGGCGTTCCAACTTATTCTTGCTGTAGCTTCTGGCACTTTAGCCAAAGCATTCACTCTCTTAACTTGAGCCTACTAGCCTTGGGGTTGGGTTATACCTTAAGTTTAGTTCTAGTGTTTTTTTTTTTTTTTTTTTTTTTTTTTTTTTTTTTTTACCTCCATCTTGAGGTGGTGTACATATCTTGTTTGTGCGTGAACTTTTTCCTTCTCCAATTGTTGTAGTGACTCGGTGGTGAGAGTCTCGTTCATTGCTTGTTCCTTCATAATATCTCCCTAGTTTACTAGGGAAATTGAAAGTCTCATGCCGCGATTCATTTACGAACTCCTTTACGCATTTCTCATTATTCATTTATAAATGACTTAAATAAGCGTTTTAAACTCTATAAAAAAAAAAGAATTGATTTAAAACATTTTAATCCTTTTAAAATCCATACTCATAAAGCCTTAACTCATGCTCTATCTCATATTCTATCTCTTTACTCATCTCTATATAAACTCTCCACTCATCTCAAATCCTTAAGTTCAAGGATAGGTTTCTAGAAAATCATGGTACTAAGTCTCGATTTATCTCTCATATAAGGCTCGTCTAATCTCATTCAACACATAGACAACACAATCACATAAGGCACATAAGAAAACACAATCAAACATTATCAAAACATGCTCTGTTTTTACACTGACTCAACTTTCAAATCTAACCTGTTCTTACTCCGACACCTCCTGGACTCGAGACTCATACCAAAAGAAAGGTCTTCGAGTCTATTTTCATATAAAAAAAAGTAGAGTCAAAAACTCCAAGTATTGTAGGAGATATGACTGTTTTACTACAGTCTACCATATTCGGCAGTTTTGAGCAATCGAAAATTTGGATTTTTGAAAAATAGTAAATGTTGTCAAACTGAGCTCAAATTTTGTGGATATCTAGCTAACACAATAAGGTTAATACCATAAAATTTTGGAAAGCTAGATCACACAGGAAGATACGGAAATGAATGACTCTTTCCCCTGCTCTCTAAAACTCTCGGTAGTAATATGCAGTTTCAGTTTTGTATTTTATAAAAATAGTAAATGAAGTCCAAATGACTTGAAATTTTACCGATGTTCTCAAGACTCATGTAGAGACTTGGTATAAAATTTTCAAAGCTTTTTGACATTTAAAAACCGTTGATCACAGTAGGTCAGTAGGCCTACGAAATTCACCAAAATCTCATCTCAAACTCTTAAAATACTCAACTCAACATTCCTTCAAGGAAACTCATCAAAGCTCATTTTAAACACATATAACACTCACAAACATTCAGGCACATTATAATGCTCATCATACTCAAATCTTGATTCTCTTCTTACATCATAACCTCAAATCTCTAGTAAAATGTTTCAATGAACGCATCATTAAAATTCTCTTTTCATTTTCATGCACAAAATTACTCAATTATTCAAACATGATCTCATTCATCATATAAATCATTATACACATATAGATTCCCTTTTATCATGTACTAAACTCTAATGAAACTTCATGTATCATCATAAAACTCTTAATAAAACATGACAAACTTTCACATAATGGTCATAAAGCAATTAAACCTCATTTTATCAATCATCGACTTCTCAAAATATGAAAACTCAAAAACTCATATAAACTAAACTAAGTCAAAAAATTTCTTAGCCAACAAAAGACTTACTCAAACATAATTATACACTAATATCATGCTCAAATACATATATCTTAAGCCAAAATCACTTTAATAACACATAGGCAAAAAGTCCTAATTTTTATTAAACTAAACTCTTTTGAAAATATCACTAATCATGTATAACCTATTGATCAAATCATAGATCTAACATCCTAGGTTACCAATTAGCACAAATCAACATCATAAAACAAGATCACATATAGATACACATGTATGTCATCTTCTTCCTCAAACTAACACTTTTCATTTTTTCACCTCTCAACCTCAAGCTTCAATCTCATCCATCATTAATCATCTAGATCATCTCATAAACTCAAATCCATCATCAATACATCAATTGATCCATAGGATCTCAACATCCCAATTTTAGGTAAACTAACCTAATAGAAAAATCTATATCTCATGGCTAATCATCAAGATATTCATATATATTAACTCAATAATCATCAATCATCATATAAATCATCGACTCACAATTTCCCATTTTTTTTTTTTTTGTCAACTAAACTCAATCGACTTTCACATCTCAAAGCATATACTTTCACAACACACATCAATCATCAACAAACACCACATAGATCTCATTTTTTTTTCCCCAAATCAAGGAAAGAAAAAGAAAATTTTTGAAGGGTAAAGACCCATTTTTTTGAAAATTTTAAGAACAAGGGAGAGGTGATTTTCTTTCTTCATACAACATCATTCAAGCAAGATTTATGGAATACATGACCACTTACCCAAATTTCTCACCAAAACTCACATTTTCTCATTCTAGCTTGGAAGCCTTTCTTCAATGATTCTCTTGAATATAAGTAGCTAGGATGTGTTTATGGAAGATTTTAGAGTGGATTGAGGTGTTTTGTAAAATTTTTGGAAGCTTCGAAGGTCTCTTCAATGGAGGAAAATGGAGGAAAGTGAGAGAAAGAGGGAGAGAGGTGTTGGTCGAAAATGATGAGTGAGTAGTGAGAGAGGATTTTGCAAGATTGTAAATGATCTTGTGATCTTTAAAGAGGATTTTGTAATCTTAAGGAAATATTGGCAATTAATGCCTTGATCTCTCTCTCTCTAATCTCTACACTATCTCTCTAATCTCTACACTCTCTTCAATAATCTCTACACTTGGCAAATTGTGGTATTTAGTCACATGGTAGGGAAATTAAAGTAATAGTGTGAGAAGGGTGATCAAAAATAAATCACAAAAACTATGGAAATGTACTAATTAATAAAATACCAATACATAATTATTCATGTGACCACATAAAATAATTATAGCACTAATATTAGTGCACTCACTCAATTATAATATTCCTCTCATAGAAAAAATAATTTTAAAACAAAATATATGCTTGGAAATATTTTCATTAACCGGCATTCTTTGATTTCTCGGTAAAAATAAACTGCACTTGCTTTAGAAACTTAATTAAAATTCCAAGTGCTAATATCCTCAAATAAAAATCATAATAACTTGCTCACAATGACATACGTAACAAAACTCACATAATCAATCAGTCACGTAATTTCACATAATATCACGTCAAAGCAGTCGGCAAACACAGACAAACTAGACGTCTCTCCGACCGTTTTTTTTTTTTTTTATCAAGGTTTTTCACTCTTTCTTTCTCGACTCTATTTCCAACTCATTATTCCTATTTTCTTAATAGGACAGTCAATCTCATCTCAGTATTCTCAATAGTGTTAAGACACTATCTCACAACATAGGGAAAAGTACGGGGTGTTACATGTACTATCAAATTTAGATAAAATTCATGACTTCATGCATAATTTAAAATTCATGTGGCTCATACACTTAACTCACCAATTAAAACTTATGCACCACATTTATAAAAATTTTCCTTTAACTAAGCACATTAAAACACATATATAATGATTAAATCACATCAGATAAATCAAACCAGTTTTTATTATAAATGGATGCCGAATCCTAATTATTAATAATTAAGCCCTTAATCAGGGATTAAAAGTCGGGGTATGACATACTATCCACTTTAAAAGAAATTTCGTCACGAAATTTGTACCACAGAAAATAATTCTGGGTACTTCTCATTCATGCTAGAATCGAATTCCCACATCGCCTTTTCTTGATCATAGTGCTTCCAAAGAACTATTACTAAGGGTATCGACTTATTCCTTAGTACTTTAACTTTCCGATCTAGAATAGATTCGGGTCTCTCCTCATATCAATTGGATTCCTAATTCCAATTTATATACACGAGATTTACTTGAGAATAAGTTCCCTCGTCCTTTTTCGGCGGTTCATTTTGCTCCTACCTCATTCCTAGGGCTCATCTACGGGGTATTCTTTTTTCCAAAGACTAAAATAGTCATCAACCCATTTCTTGTTACCTATCACATAAATAACACTTTCCTATGAATTTATCTTAAAACTATCATAGACCAATTAACTTAAGTCCTCGTACTCGAACACTATATTACGGTCTTAGCTTGGACTCTGAATTTCTATCATAATGAGTGGTCGATATCATTTATAGGACAAAAACTAATCTCAACCAATCACAATGAGACACAATTATATGAAGTCATAGTTTGGGTAGTATACTACATCGGTAGACTAACATTTCTTGGTCATATCAAACAAGGGAATCTATTATGACAACTCACGAGTTGCAAGGCTCAAACTCAACACAACATCAAAGCAAGGTGTTGTAGAAATTGTTCAAGAGAATCAAAAGAATGACCAGAGGGTATGAAATGATTAACTACTAGGTCGAACAAAATGACCTCGAGTACGAACCCATCTGACTTTTCAACCGAAAGTTGAAACATATGGGTTTTCAACCCAAAAGACGTCTACTGAGATTTGGATCATGTGGACTGGCCAGGTCCAACATCATCACCTCCCAGTCACACGAGAAACATCGTCCCGAACTTGAAGGGCCATGAACATACTATACATAACAAAACATAAGTTCATTATGACAATTAAACTTATCTTAAGGTTCCCTATCCTATTGATCTCAAACCCCAAACCTCTCTTAAGACATATACACACAGACATACGTACACAGGCAAAACACTCTATTCATAAAATCTATCCTGTAGCAAAAGTCGATTTGATATTCCGTCGTACTTGAACATTTGAACGTAGAGACTATGGTTCAACCTTTGATGCAACGTTTACCTTGAATTCGTCGCGTATCGTCATTCTGTGTTTTTCCTTTACCTCGTACATATCTTTCCATTCCTCTTTGTAGTTCAAAAGAATCATTGTTTTCTTGAGGGAGCTGAAATGCTCTAAGTTCTCTTTCATTCTTCTACATCATCACCTTAAGAATCTAGATTGTAGAGATATCCTACTAATCTAGTAGTCTATGTTCTTTTAGAATTGTGATCATGCAACTTATAGCAATCTATGTTCTCCGGGAAAACATATGTCAATTTTTCTATCATTCGTCTGATCATAACATCATAGATTGCGAAAATATGCCATGAAAGGCAAAACATTCAACATTTCATCATAACCTGCTCTTCACATAAACATATTCATGAAGCATTTTAGAACATTAACATCTTTAAAACGTTGAAACTGCAGTTACCTTCTTTCCTTGATTGAGCACGATGCAATGGAGTGTTGAGCGGTGCCATATGAACCCGTGTAAGTCTAAAGAATCAAACTAGACTCGACTCTTTAGAATAAGGTTTCTAGGGCCAGAGCGAACGAACCGCTCTGATACCACTCTGTCACAGCCCACTATCCCAATGACGGGTTAACCGGGGTTATGACTTGGGGTGAACAATAAGAAATGGAAATGGACAATTACTTAACATTAAAGTATATGGAAATGTCACTCATAGATAAAATGCTAGGATCATATATGATTATTTGGATACACATAATTGAGAACTGATTAAGGTGGTTACCCAATAACACGTATCACAACTTCATATCATAGAGCTATCTTAATCAAAGTGTTTTGCAGCGGAAAACGTGTGAGATATACATATGAAGATGTATACTCAAGGTTACATTTCTTGAAATGTCAAAGGAACACCCGCTCAACATCATTCCATTCCATCAACTGCTCAACCTGCACATTTAGAAATACATGCAGGGCTGAGTATAAAAATACTCAGTGGGCATAGCCGAAAATACAACATGCATACATATATAAATTGAACTGCCATAACAGTAACACACAGGGGTTTTCTTAAATGACCTGTGCTTACTAAAATATTTCTTTCATTTTCATAAAGTCGATCGGCCGATCATTTTCCTTCATATGATCCATATCTGTTCCTTTCTGTCACGCGCCGGGAAGGAGGCCTCCTTACCACGGACGCCAAGACCGGTCGCAAGCGACTCGCGGTCTCCATAAGTGTACACGTTAACCCTAGCTAGCGACCTTTGTCTAGCATAGGATCCCAATTGGATTTCCTTTAAAGTTGGCGAACCAACACAGATAGGATACATATAAAAACATAAACATTTTTGGCAGTCAATCATTTCATAAACATTTCATTTCATTTCATAAACATTTCATTTTTATTTCATAAGAGTCATTTATCATTTGGGCATAATAATAAACTGAAATTAACAGTTAAAATCATCTCATGCATATATTCGTATAAGAGGCCTACGACACGCAGGGGATCTCTATATACGTATAGTAAAAGTAATGCCCACCTGGATAGGCAAAGCCTGAAGATCATAATCACATAACCTGTCTTGGGAAAACAGTGCTAATCCCCTTGGTCCACAAAGCCTACAAGAAATTCTATTCTTAATAGGTCTCCTTGAATCTAATCTTAAGTCATGGTGTAGTGCTTAACATTCTATGATTCACTTAGCCGGGTTTTTAATGAATAAATAATTAAAAACATTTCTCTTGAGTTAAGAACACCAACAATATTCTTACTCATCTTTCTTTAATAATTGGAATTATAAATAAAACCAATTAAATCATAAATACTTTTTATTTCATGATGCAAATGAAATGTCATGTCATGCTTAGCATATGATAAGTAATTACTTAAAATATGCACTTAATAATAATTTAATATTATTATAAAAATTATCCTTTAAATAAATTAATCAAACTAATAATAGTTCAATTAATTAAAAATAAGAAAACCCAATTTAATTAATTGAAGGCAATCCAAAGTCTTTAAAAATAATTAATCAAACTAATTAATAGTCTAATTAAATAAAATAGGGAAGCCATTTAAATAGATGAAATAGAGCTCATGCTTAAATAAATAATAGCCCATATAAATTTAAAAGATGAGGCCCAACTCAATAAAATATGAATGGCCCAGACTGAATAAAATAAATCGGGCCCAGCTAAATAAAATTAAAAATCGGCCCAAGCTTTTTTTAAAAATCGCAGCCCAAATCTATTTAAAAATCGAAGCCCATCACTCATAAAAATCGGCCCAAAGAGATTAAAACAAAAGCCCAACTGATTCAACCCAAACCTAAGCCCAACACTCCCAAGCCCAAACCTAGCCTAGCCCAAAACTCCCTCCCTTCTTCTCCACCTAACACACGCACACACTCACTAATCTCTCTCAGCGGCGCTCACTCTCTCTCGCCCTCTGCGCTCTCCTGCCGCCGCTACCGGACGGCAGCGCCGTCCCCGGAGGCCGGCGGCTCCGCCTCCTCTCTCCTTTACTTCGACCTCTCTCCTTTCCTCACCTCAAGTCTCCCTCGAAATTCCGCTGCCGCCGCCGCCGAAGCTTGCCAGAGCAACAGCGACAGCCGCTGACGACGCTCGGCTCTCCCTCCTCAAGTCGACGGCACCAAGGCCGCCGGCCATCACCCCTCTCTCTCTCCTCCTTGGCGACAGCAACAGCAAGGCTGCCGCCTCCCTGAACTCCCTCTGCTCTCTTAACTCCCCCTGTTCTAGGTCCGGCAGCCGCGGTCAATGGCTCCACGCCACCACCGTCAGCACACCCCTCCCTCTCTGAAACTTCCGGCTGCCACGACCAGCAGCTGGTCGCCGCCGCCGACGCTCCTCCCTCTCCTCTGCTCAACCTTGGCCGATGGCACCGCCATCGCCGCCCTCAAATTCCCAGCGAGTAGCAGCCACCAAGCTGCCACCACCGCCGCCCATTTCCCTTCTGTTCTTACTCAGACGGCAGCAACGAGCCACCGCCGACTCTACCCGATTCTGACTCCGGCGAGCAGCAGCAAAGGGCCGCCGCTGCCATCGCCATTACTCCCCCGCCAGACTCGACACTTACAACCACACAGTCCACACCCGACAAAGCTCAAAACTCAAGTTTGAAGCATGCTTGTTTATCAATATCTATCTCATTGCTTTATTCTCAATTGTAAAAACATTTGATACTTTTGCTTAAACACATATATGGGAAGATATACAAAGATATATGCATATGTAAAGTTCATTTCTTTATTCAGTCCAGTGGATGGGTTGTTGTGGTGCCTTTGTCTAAAACAAGTCATGAAAGAGGTACATGAAAGTGTAATCCGTAATTTGAAACAACTTAGAATTTGGAGAGTAAAAACCTTGATCGAGAGGGATGCTCAATTGTGTGTGCTGAAAATAGGTGAGGGAGATGAGCTTGATGTACATTCTGAAAAAGCTTGCTCCTGAAGTTGAGTTTCCATTCGTTTTTGCGAGGGATTTGTGAGAAGTGGGTGGGAGATTGAGTAGAAGTGGAAGGGGATGGGTGAAGTATATCAGTGGGTGTGCTACTGCATGATTTTTGCAGGGAGTTGGTGGTGGGAGTGGGTAGTGATGATAACTTTTCAAAAAGGAGGGAGTAGGTGGAAGAGTAGGTAGATGTGGGAAATTTGGTGGAGAAATTAAATATAATAAAATAAAGTCTTCCGGGTTATACTATGAAAACTGTAATAATTCTTCAGGGTTTGCTGACTAAATGCTCGCAAAAATGCTTTGAATGCTAAATTAAATAAATATGCGACGCACATAAATTTAATAACTAAATTTACAAATGTTTTTGTAAATTATTTTTTTTGTTGGAATTAAAAATAAATTTATTTTCTTTATATCCGGCGTGAATCATCTTACTTCTAAATTTCGAAAATAAATTCTAAATTTAACTCAGGGAAACGGGGTATTACATTCCTCCCTCCTTATAAAAATTCCGTCCTCGGAATTGCATATCTGATATTCTATCTTGTGATACTAGTCATTCGTTTCATTAATCTCTTTTGTGGCCTTTTCCATCCTGTGATGGTTCCACTACATGACGAGAACAATATTATTGCCTCGTAAAACTTGAATCTTGCGATCAAGTATCTGGACTGATTTCTCATCACAACTTAGGTCCTGGCTAGGACTACTTTATCTTACTTAATCACATGCTTTCTTAATTGCGAGGTGTTATACGTATTGTATACATCCACAATGCTTGGTGGCAGAGCCAACTTATAGGCTACAAAGGCCTAACTTATCTAGGATCTCAAAAGGTCTTATATAACGGGGTCGTAACTTGCTCCTCTTTCCAAAACGTATAACTCCCTTTGAGGGAGAGACTTTGAGGAAAATTCGATTCCCAACATTAAATTCTAACTCCGATCGGCGTTTATTGGCGTAAGACTTTTGTCTATCTTGAACTTCTTTAATTCTTTGCTTAATGTGGTCGACCTTCTCAACCATCTATTGGACCAGTTCAGGACCTAACAGCTTTCTTTCACCCACTTCATCTTAGTAAAGTGGTGAACTACTTTAATTGTTTCCTTCGTCCTAAGTCACCTTCTCAGATTTGACTAGGGAATTCTAATATCAAACTTTTCTCATCATCTTGGTAACTTTCACTTAAAGATTAATGGCACTCCTTCTGCCATGTAAACTCATTTTCTCATTTTCAAATGATTATTTAATGGGGGTTTCTAAGTTTCTATTGTGGTGGCGTTCCAACTTATTCTTGCTGTAGCTTCTGGCACTTTAGCCAAAGCATTCACTCTCTTAACTTGAGCCTACTAGCCTTGGGGTTGGGTTATACCTTAAGTTTAGTTCTAGTGTTTTTTTTTTTTTTTTTTTTTTTTTTTTTTTTTTTTTTTTTACCTCCATCTTGAGGTGGTGTACATATCTTGTTTGTGCGTGAACTTTTTCCTTCTCCAATTGTTGTAGTGACTCGGTGGTGAGAGTCTCGTTCATTGCTTGTTCCTTCATAATATCTCCCTAGTTTACTAGGGAAATTGAAAGTCTCATGCCGCGATTCATTTACGAACTCCTTTACGCATTTCTCATTATTCATTTATAAATGACTTAAATAAGCGTTTTAAACTCTATAAAAAAAAAGAATTGATTTAAAACATTTTAATCCTTTTAAAATCCATACTCATAAAGCCTTAACTCATGCTCTATCTCATATTCTATCTCTTTACTCATCTCTATATAAACTCTCCACTCATCTCAAATCCTTAAGTTCAAGGATAGGTTTCTAGAAAATCATGGTACTAAGTCTCGATTTATCTCTCATATAAGGCTCGTCTAATCTCATTCAACACATAGACAACACAATCACATAAGGCACATAAGAAAACACAATCAAACATTATCAAAACATGCTCTGTTTTTACACTGACTCAACTTTCAAATCTAACCTGTTCTTACTCCGACACCTCCTGGACTCGAGACTCATACCAAAAGAAAGGTCTTCGAGTCTATTTTCATATAAAAAAAAAAAGTAGAGTCAAAAACTCCAAGTATTGTAGGAGATATGACTGTTTTACTACAGTCTACCATATTCGGCAGTTTTGAGCAATCGAAAATTTGGATTTTTGAAAAATAGTAAATGTTGTCAAACTGAGCTCAAATTTTGTGGATATCTAGCTAACACAATAAGGTTAATACCATAAAATTTTGGAAAGCTAGATCACACAGGAAGATACGGAAATGAATGACTCTTTCCCCTGCTCTCTAAAACTCTCGGTAGTAATATGCAGTTTCAGTTTTGTATTTTATAAAAATAGTAAATGAAGTCCAAATGGCTTGAAATTTTACCGATGTTCTCAAGACTCATGTAGAGACTTGGTATAAAATTTTCAAAGCTTTTTGACATTTAAAAACCGTTGATCACAGTAGGTCAGTAGGCCTACGAAATTCACCAAAATCTCATCTCAAACTCTTAAAATACTCAACTCAACATTCCTTCAAGGAAACTCATCAAAGCTCATTTTAAACACATATAACACTCACAAACATTCAGGCACATTATAATGCTCATCATACTCAAATCTTGATTCTCTTCTTACATCATAACCTCAAATCTCTAGTAAAATGTTTCAATGAACGCATCATTAAAATTCTCTTTTCATTTTCATGCACAAAATTACTCAATTATTCAAACATGATCTCATTCATCATATAAATCATTATACACATATAGATTCCCTTTTATCATGTACTAAACTCTAATGAAACTTCATGTATCATCATAAAACTCTTAATAAAACATGACAAACTTTCACATAATGGTCATAAAGCAATTAAACCTCATTTTATCAATCATCGACTTCTCAAAATATGAAAACTCAAAAACTCATATAAACTAAACTAAGTCAAAAAATTTCTTAGCCAACAAAAGACTTACTCAAACATAATTATACACTAATATCATGCTCAAATACATATATCTTAAGCCAAAATCACTTTAATAACACATAGGCAAAAAGTCCTAATTTTTATTAAACTAAACTCTTTTGAAAATATCACTAATCATGTATAACCTATTGATCAAATCATAGATCTAACATCCTAGGTTACCAATTAGCACAAATCAACATCATAAAACAAGATCACATATAGATACACATGTATGTCATCTTCTTCCTCAAACTAACACTTTTCATTTTTTTCACCTCTCAACCTCAAGCTTCAATCTCATCCATCATTAATCATCTAGATCATCTCATAAACTCAAATCCATCATCAATACATCAATTGATCCATAGGATCTCAACATCCCAATTTTAGGTAAACTAACCTAATAGAAAAATCTATATCTCATGGCTAATCATCAAGATATTCATATATATTAACTCAATAATCATCAATCATCATATAAATCATCGACTCACAATTTCCCATTTTTTTTTTTTTGTCAACTAAACTCAATCGACTTTCACATCTCAAAGCATATACTTTCACAACACACATCAATCATCAACAAACACCACATAGATCTCATTTTTTTTCCCCAAATCAAGGAAAGAAAAAGAAAATTTTTGAAGGGTAAAGACCCATTTTTTTGAAAATTTTAAGAACAAGGGAGAGGTGATTTTCTTTCTTCATACAACATCATTCAAGCAAGATTTATGGAATACATGACCACTTACCCAAATTTCTCACCAAAACTCACATTTTCTCATTCTAGCTTGGAAGCCTTTCTTCAATGATTCTCTTGAATATAAGTAGCTAGGATGTGTTTATGGAAGATTTTAGAGTGGATTGAGGTGTTTTGTAAAATTTTTGGAAGCTTCGAAGGTCTCTTCAATGGAGGAAAATGGAGGAAAGTGAGAGAAAGAGGGAGAGAGGTGTTGGTCGAAAATGATGAGTGAGTAGTGAGAGAGGATTTTGCAAGATTGTAAATGATCTTGTGATCTTTAAAGAGGATTTTGTAATCTTAAGGAAATATTGGCAATTAATGCCTTGATCTCTCTCTCTCTAATCTCTACACTATCTCTCTAATCTCTACACTCTCTTCAATAATCTCTACACTTGGCAAATTGTGGTATTTAGTCACATGGTAGGGAAATTAAAGTAATAGTGTGAGAAGGGTGATCAAAAATAAATCACAAAAACTATGGAAATGTACTAATTAATAAAATACCAATACATAATTATTCATGTGACCACATAAAATAATTATAGCACTAATATTAGTGCACTCACTCAATTATAATATTCCTCTCATAGAAAAAATAATTTTAAAACAAAATATATGCTTGGAAATATTTTCATTAACCGGCATTCTTTGATTTCTCGGTAAAAATAAACTGCACTTGCTTTAGAAACTTAATTAAAATTCCAAGTGCTAATATCCTCAAATAAAAATCATAATAACTTGCTCACAATGACATACGTAACAAAACTCACATAATCAATCAGTCACGTAATTTCACATAATATCACGTCAAAGCAGTCGGCAAACACAGACAAACTAGACGTCTCTCCGACCGTTTTTTTTTTTTTTTTTTTTTTTTTTTATCAAGGTTTTTCACTCTTTCTTTCTCGACTCTATTTCCAACTCATTATTCCTATTTTCTTAATAGGACAGTCAATCTCATCTCAGTATTCTCAATAGTGTTAAGACACTATCTCACAACATAGGGAAAAGTACGGGGTGTTACATGTACTATCAAATTTAGATAAAATTCATGACTTCATGCATAATTTAAAATTCATGTGGCTCATACACTTAACTCACCAATTAAAACTTATGCACCACATTTATAAAAATTTTCCTTTAACTAAGCACATTAAAACACATATATAATGATTAAATCACATCAGATAAATCAAACCAGTTTTTATTATAAATGGATGCCGAATCCTAATTATTAATAATTAAGCCCTTAATCAGGGATTAAAAGTCGGGGTATGACATACTATCCACTTTAAAAGAAATTTCGTCACGAAATTTGTACCACAGAAAATAATTCTGGGTACTTCTCATTCATGCTAGAATCGAATTCCCACATCGCCTTTTCTTGATCATAGTGCTTCCAAAGAACTATTACTAAGGGTATCGACTTATTCCTTAGTACTTTAACTTTCCGATCTAGAATAGATTCGGGTCTCTCCTCATATCAATTGGATTCCTAATTCCAATTTATATACACGAGATTTACTTGAGAATAAGTTCCCTCGTCCTTTTTCGGCGGTTCATTTTGCTCCTACCTCATTCCTAGGGCTCATCTACGGGGTATTCTTTTTTCCAAAGACTAAAATAGTCATCAACCCATTTCTTGTTACCTATCACATAAATAACACTTTCCTATGAATTTATCTTAAAACTATCATAGACCAATTAACTTAAGTCCTCGTACTCGAACACTATATTACGGTCTTAGCTTGGACTCTGAATTTCTATCATAATGAGTGGTCGATATCATTTATAGGACAAAAACTAATCTCAACCAATCACAATGAGACACAATTATATGAAGTCATAGTTTGGGTAGTATACTACATCGGTAGACTAACATTTCTTGGTCATATCAAACAAGGGAATCTATTATGACAACTCACGAGTTGCAAGGCTCAAACTCAACACAACATCAAAGCAAGGTGTTGTAGAAATTGTTCAAGAGAATCAAAAGAATGACCAGAGGGTATGAAATGATTAACTACTAGGTCGAACAAAATGACCTCGAGTACGAACCCATCTGACTTTTCAACCGAAAGTTGAAACATATGGGTTTTCAACCCAAAAGACGTCTACTGAGATTTGGATCATGTGGACTGGCCAGGTCCAACATCATCACCTCCCAGTCACACGAGAAACATCGTCCCGAACTTGAAGGGCCATGAACATACTATACATAACAAAACATAAGTTCATTATGACAATTAAACTTATCTTAAGGTTCCCTATCCTATTGATCTCAAACCCCAAACCTCTCTTAAGACATATACACACAGACATACGTACACAGGCAAAACACTCTATTCATAAAATCTATCCTGTAGCAAAAGTCGATTTGATATTCCGTCGTACTTGAACATTTGAACGTAGAGACTATGGTTCAACCTTTGATGCAACGTTTACCTTGAATTCGTCGCGTATCGTCATTCTGTGTTTTTCCTTTACCTCGTACATATCTTTCCATTCCTCTTTGTAGTTCAAAAGAATCATTGTTTTCTTGAGGGAGCTGAAATGCTCTAAGTTCTCTTTCATTCTTCTACATCATCACCTTAAGAATCTAGATTGTAGAGATATCCTACTAATCTAGTAGTCTATGTTCTTTTAGAATTGTGATCATGCAACTTATAGCAATCTATGTTCTCCGGGAAAACATATGTCAATTTTTCTATCATTCGTCTGATCATAACATCATAGATTGCGAAAATATGCCATGAAAGGCAAAACATTCAACATTTCATCATAACCTGCTCTTCACATAAACATATTCATGAAGCATTTTAGAACATTAACATCTTTAAAACGTTGAAACTGCAGTTACCTTCTTTCCTTGATTGAGCACGATGCAATGGAGTGTTGAGCGGTGCCATATGAACCCGTGTAAGTCTAAAGAATCAAACTAGACTCGACTCTTTAGAATAAGGTTTCTAGGGCCAGAGCGAACGAACCGCTCTGATACCACTCTGTCACAGCCCACTATCCCAATGACGGGTTAACCGGGGTTATGACTTGGGGTGAACAATAAGAAATGGAAATGGACAATTACTTAACATTAAAGTATATGGAAATGTCACTCATAGATAAAATGCTAGGATCATATATGATTATTTGGATACACATAATTGAGAACTGATTAAGGTGGTTACCCAATAACACGTATCACAACTTCATATCATAGAGCTATCTTAATCAAAGTGTTTTGCAGCGGAAAACGTGTGAGATATACATATGAAGATGTATACTCAAGGTTACATTTCTTGAAATGTCAAAGGAACACCCGCTCAACATCATTCCATTCCATCAACTGCTCAACCTGCACATTTAGAAATACATGCAGGGCTGAGTATAAAAATACTCAGTGGGCATAGCCGAAAATACAACATGCATACATATATAAATTGAACTGCCATAACAGTAACACACAGGGGTTTTCTTAAATGACCTGTGCTTACTAAAATATTTCTTTCATTTTCATAAAGTCGATCGGCCGATCATTTTCCTTCATATGATCCATATCTGTTCATTTCTGTCACGCGCCGGGAAGGAGGCCTCCTTACCACGGACGCCAAGACCGGTCGCAAGCGACTCGCGGTCTCCATAAGTGTACACGTTAACCCTAGCTAGCGACCTTTGTCTAGCATAGGATCCCAATTGGATTTCCTTTAAAGTTGGCGAACCAACACAGATAGGATACATATAAAAACATAAACATTTTTGGCAGTCAATCATTTCATAAACATTTCATTTCATTTCATAAACATTTCATTTTTATTTCATAAGAGTCATTTATCATTTGGGCATAATAATAAACTGAAATTAACAGTTAAAATCATCTCATGCATATATTCGTATAAGAGGCCTACGACACGCAGGGGATCTCTATATACGTATAGTAAAAGTAATGCCCACCTGGATAGGCAAAGCCTGAAGATCATAATCACATAACCTGTCTTGGGAAAACAGTGCTAATCCCCTTGGTCCACAAAGCCTACAAGAAATTCTATTCTTAATAGGTCTCCTTGAATCTAATCTTAAGTCATGGTGTAGTGCTTAACATTCTATGATTCACTTAGCCGGGTTTTTAATGAATAAATAATTAAAAACATTTCTCTTGAGTTAAGAACACCAACAATATTCTTACTCATCTTTCTTTAATAATTGGAATTATAAATAAAACCAATTAAATCATAAATACTTTTTATTTCATGATGCAAATGAAATGTCATGTCATGCTTAGCATATGATAAGTAATTACTTAAAATATGCACTTAATAATAATTTAATATTATTATAAAAATTATCCTTTAAATAAATTAATCAAACTAATAATAGTTCAATTAATTAAAAATAAGAAAACCCAATTTAATTAATTGAAGGCAATCCAAAGTCTTTAAAAATAATTAATCAAACTAATTAATAGTCTAATTAAATAAAATAGGGAAGCCATTTAAATAGATGAAATAGAGCTCATGCTTAAATAAATAATAGCCCATATAAATTTAAAAGATGAGGCCCAACTCAATAAAATATGAATGGCCCAGACTGAATAAAATAAATCGGGCCCAGCTAAATAAAATTAAAAATCGGCCCAAGCTTTTTTTAAAAATCGCAGCCCAAATCTATTTAAAAATCGAAGCCCATCACTCATAAAAATCGGCCCAAAGAGATTAAAACAAAAGCCCAACTGATTCAACCCAAACCTAAGCCCAACACTCCCAAGCCCAAACCTAGCCTAGCCCAAAAACTCCCTCCCTTCTTCTCCACCTAACACACGCACACACTCACTAATCTCTCTCAGCGGCGCTCACTCTCTCTCGCCCTCTGCGCTCTCCTGCCGCCGCTACCGGACGGCAGCGCCGTCCCCGGAGGCCGGCGGCTCCGCCTCCTCTCTCCTTTACTTCGACCTCTCTCCTTTCCTCACCTCAAGTCTCCCTCGAAATTCCGCTGCCGCCGCCGCCGAAGCTTGCCAGAGCAACAGCGACAGCCGCTGACGACGCTCGGCTCTCCCTCCTCAAGTCGACGGCACCAAGGCCGCCGGCCATCACCCCTCTCTCTCTCCTCCTTGGCGACAGCAACAGCAAGGCTGCCGCCTCCCTGAACTCCCTCTGCTCTCTTAACTCCCCCTGTTCTAGGTCCGGCAGCCGCGGTCAATGGCTCCACGCCACCACCGTCAGCACACCCCTCCCTCTCTGAAACTTCCGGCTGCCACGACCAGCAGCTGGTCGCCGCCGCCGACGCTCCTCCCTCTCCTCTGCTCAACCTTGGCCGATGGCACCGCCATCGCCGCCCTCAAATTCCCAGCGAGTAGCAGCCACCAAGCTGCCACCACCGCCGCCCATTTCCCTTCTGTTCTTACTCAGACGGCAGCAACGAGCCACCGCCGACTCTACCCGATTCTGACTCCGGCGAGCAGCAGCAAAGGGCCGCCGCTGCCATCGCCATTACTCCCCCGCCAGACTCGACACTTACAACCACACAGTCCACACCCGACAAAGCTCAAAACTCAAGTTTGAAGCATGCTTGTTTATCAATATCTATCTCATTGCTTTATTCTCAATTGTAAAAACATTTGATACTTTTGCTTAAACACATATATGGGAAGATATACAAAGATATATGTATATGTAAAGTTCATTTCTTTATTCAGTCCAGTGGATGGGTTGTTGTGGTGCCTTTGTCTAAAACAAGTCATGAAAGAGGTACATGAAAGTGTAATCCGTAATTTGAAACAACTTAGAATTTGGAGAGTAAAAACCTTGATCGAGAGGGATGCTCAATTGTGTGTGCTGAAAATAGGTGAGGGAGATGAGCTTGATGTACATTCTGAAAAAGCTTGCTCCTGAAGTTGAGTTTCCATTCGTTTTTGCGAGGGATTTGTGAGAAGTGGGTGGGAGATTGAGTAGAAGTGGAAGGGGATGGGTGAAGTATATCAGTGGGTGTGCTACTGCATGATTTTTGCAGGGAGTTGGTGGTGGGAGTGGGTAGTGATGATAACTTTTCAAAAAGGAGGGAGTAGGTGGAAGAGTAGGTAGATGTGGGAAATTTGGTGGAGAAATTAAATATAATAAAATAAAGTCTTCCGGGTTATACTATGAAAACTGTAATAATTCTTCAGGGTTTGCTGACTAAATGCTCGCAAAAATGCTTTGAATGCTAAATTAAATAAATATGCGACGCACATAAATTTAATAACTAAATTTACAAATGTTTTTGTAAATTATTTTTTTTGTTGGAATTAAAAATAAATTTATTTTCTTTATATCCGGCGTGAATCATCTTACTTCTAAATTTCGAAAATAAATTCTAAATTTAACTCAGGGAAACGGGGTATTACATTCCTCCCTCCTTATAAAAATTCCGTCCTCGGAATTGCATATCTGATATTCTATCTTGTGATACTAGTCATTCGTTTCATTAATCTCTTTTGTGGCCTTTTCCATCCTGTGATGGTTCCACTACATGACGAGAACAATATTATTGCCTCGTAAAACTTGAATCTTGCGATCAAGTATCTGGACTGATTTCTCATCACAACTTAGGTCCTGGCTAGGACTACTTTATCTTACTTAATCACATGCTTTCTTAATTGCGAGGTGTTATACGTATTGTATACATCCACAATGCTTGGTGGCAGAGCCAACTTATAGGCTACAAAGGCCTAACTTATCTAGGATCTCAAAAGGTCTTATATAACGGGGTCGTAACTTGCTCCTCTTTCCAAAACGTATAACTCCCTTTGAGGGAGAGACTTTGAGGAAAATTCGATTCCCAACATTAAATTCTAACTCCGATCGGCGTTTATTGGCGTAAGACTTTTGTCTATCTTGAACTTCTTTAATTCTTTGCTTAATGTGGTCGACCTTCTCAACCATCTATTGGACCAGTTCAGGACCTAACAGCTTTCTTTCACCCACTTCATCTTAGTAAAGTGGTGAACTACTTTAATTGTTTCCTTCGTCCTAAGTCACCTTCTCAGATTTGACTAGGGAATTCTAATATCAAACTTTTCTCATCATCTTGGTAACTTTCACTTAAAGATTAATGGCACTCCTTCTGCCATGTAAACTCATTTTCTCATTTTCAAATGATTATTTAATGGGGGTTTCTAAGTTTCTATTGTGGTGGCGTTCCAACTTATTCTTGCTGTAGCTTCTGGCACTTTAGCCAAAGCATTCACTCTCTTAACTTGAGCCTACTAGCCTTGGGGTTGGGTTATACCTTAAGTTTAGTTTTTGTTTTTTTTTTTTTTTTTTTTTTTTTTTTTTTTTTTTTTACCTCCATCTTGAGGTGGTGTACATATCTTGTTTGTGCGTGAACTTTTTCCTTCTCCAATTGTTGTAGTGACTCGGTGGTGAGAGTCTCGTTCATTGCTTGTTCCTTCATAATATCTCCCTAGTTTACTAGGGAAATTGAAAGTCTCATGCCGCGATTCATTTACGAACTCCTTTACGCATTTCTCATTATTCATTTATAAATGACTTAAATAAGCGTTTTAAACTCTATAAAAAAAAAGAATTGATTTAAAACATTTTAATCCTTTTAAAATCCATACTCATAAAGCCTTAACTCATGCTCTATCTCATATTCTATCTCTTTACTCATCTCTATATAAACTCTCCACTCATCTCAAATCCTTAAGTTCAAGGATAGGTTTCTAGAAAATCATGGTACTAAGTCTCGATTTATCTCTCATATAAGGCTCGTCTAATCTCATTCAACACATAGACAACACAATCACATAAGGCACATAAGAAAACACAATCAAACATTATCAAAACATGCTCTGTTTTTACACTGACTCAACTTTCAAATCTAACCTGTTCTTACTCCGACACCTCCTGGACTCGAGACTCATACCAAAAGAAAGGTCTTCGAGTCTATTTTCATATAAAAAAAAAAGTAGAGTCAAAAACTCCAAGTATTGTAGGAGATATGACTGTTTTACTACAGTCTACCATATTCGGCAGTTTTGAGCAATCGAAAATTTGGATTTTTGAAAAATAGTAAATGTTGTCAAACTGAGCTCAAATTTTGTGGATATCTAGCTAACACAATAAGGTTAATACCATAAAATT
Source organism: Salvia miltiorrhiza (assembly GCF_028751815.1). NCBI lineage: Eukaryota > Viridiplantae > Streptophyta > Magnoliopsida > Lamiales > Lamiaceae > Salvia > Salvia miltiorrhiza. The sequence goes on from NC_080391.1 coordinate 13,022,827, forward strand.
TTGGAAAGCTAGATCACACAGGAAGATACGGAAATGAATGACTCTTTCCCCTGCTCTCTAAAACTCTCGGTAGTAATATGCAGTTTCAGTTTTGTATTTTATAAAAATAGTAAATGAAGTCCAAATGGCTTGAAATTTTACCGATGTTCTCAAGACTCATGTAGAGACTTGGTATAAAATTTTCAAAGCTTTTTGACATTTAAAAACCGTTGATCACAGTAGGTCAGTAGGCCTACGAAATTCACCAAAATCTCATCTCAAACTCTTAAAATACTCAACTCAACATTCCTTCAAGGAAACTCATCAAAGCTCATTTTAAACACATATAACACTCACAAACATTCAGGCACATTATAATGCTCATCATACTCAAATCTTGATTCTCTTCTTACATCATAACCTCAAATCTCTAGTAAAATGTTTCAATGAACGCATCATTAAAATTCTCTTTTCATTTTCATGCACAAAATTACTCAATTATTCAAACATGATCTCATTCATCATATAAATCATTATACACATATAGATTCCCTTTTATCATGTACTAAACTCTAATGAAACTTCATGTATCATCATAAAACTCTTAATAAAACATGACAAACTTTCACATAATGGTCATAAAGCAATTAAACCTCATTTTATCAATCATCGACTTCTCAAAATATGAAAACTCAAAAACTCATATAAACTAAACTAAGTCAAAAAATTTCTTAGCCAACAAAAGACTTACTCAAACATAATTATACACTAATATCATGCTCAAATACATATATCTTAAGCCAAAATCACTTTAATAACACATAGGCAAAAAGTCCTAATTTTTATTAAACTAAACTCTTTTGAAAATATCACTAATCATGTATAACCTATTGATCAAATCATAGATCTAACATCCTAGGTTACCAATTAGCACAAATCAACATCATAAAACAAGATCACATATAGATACACATGTATGTCATCTTCTTCCTCAAACTAACACTTTTCATTTTTTTCACCTCTCAACCTCAAGCTTCAATCTCATCCATCATTAATCATCTAGATCATCTCATAAACTCAAATCCATCATCAATACATCAATTGATCCATAGGATCTCAACATCCCAATTTTAGGTAAACTAACCTAATAGAAAAATCTATATCTCATGGCTAATCATCAAGATATTCATATATATTAACTCAATAATCATCAATCATCATATAAATCATCGACTCACAATTTCCCATTTTTTTTTTTTTGTCAACTAAACTCAATCGACTTTCACATCTCAAAGCATATACTTTCACAACACACATCAATCATCAACAAACACCACATAGATCTCATTTTTTTTCCCCAAATCAAGGAAAGAAAAAGAAAATTTTTGAAGGGTAAAGACCCATTTTTTTGAAAATTTTAAGAACAAGGGAGAGGTGATTTTCTTTCTTCATACAACATCATTCAAGCAAGATTTATGGAATACATGACCACTTACCCAAATTTCTCACCAAAACTCACATTTTCTCATTCTAGCTTGGAAGCCTTTCTTCAATGATTCTCTTGAATATAAGTAGCTAGGATGTGTTTATGGAAGATTTTAGAGTGGATTGAGGTGTTTTGTAAAATTTTTGGAAGCTTCGAAGGTCTCTTCAATGGAGGAAAATGGAGGAAAGTGAGAGAAAGAGGGAGAGAGGTGTTGGTCGAAAATGATGAGTGAGTAGTGAGAGAGGATTTTGCAAGATTGTAAATGATCTTGTGATCTTTAAAGAGGATTTTGTAATCTTAAGGAAATATTGGCAATTAATGCCTTGATCTCTCTCTCTCTAATCTCTACACTATCTCTCTAATCTCTACACTCTCTTCAATAATCTCTACACTTGGCAAATTGTGGTATTTAGTCACATGGTAGGGAAATTAAAGTAATAGTGTGAGAAGGGTGATCAAAAATAAATCACAAAAACTATGGAAATGTACTAATTAATAAAATACCAATACATAATTATTCATGTGACCACATAAAATAATTATAGCACTAATATTAGTGCACTCACTCAATTATAATATTCCTCTCATAGAAAAAATAATTTTAAAACAAAATATATGCTTGGAAATATTTTCATTAACCGGCATTCTTTGATTTCTCGGTAAAAATAAACTGCACTTGCTTTAGAAACTTAATTAAAATTCCAAGTGCTAATATCCTCAAATAAAAATCATAATAACTTGCTCACAATGACATACGTAACAAAACTCACATAATCAATCAGTCACGTAATTTCACATAATATCACGTCAAAGCAGTCGGCAAACACAGACAAACTAGACGTCTCTCCGACCGTTTTTTTTTTTTTTTTTATCAAGGTTTTTCACTCTTTCTTTCTCGACTCTATTTCCAACTCATTATTCCTATTTTCTTAATAGGACAGTCAATCTCATCTCAGTATTCTCAATAGTGTTAAGACACTATCTCACAACATAGGGAAAAGTACGGGGTGTTACATGTACTATCAAATTTAGATAAAATTCATGACTTCATGCATAATTTAAAATTCATGTGGCTCATACACTTAACTCACCAATTAAAACTTATGCACCACATTTATAAAAATTTTCCTTTAACTAAGCACATTAAAACACATATATAATGATTAAATCACATCAGATAAATCAAACCAGTTTTTATTATAAATGGATGCCGAATCCTAATTATTAATAATTAAGCCCTTAATCAGGGATTAAAAGTCGGGGTATGACATACTATCCACTTTAAAAGAAATTTCGTCACGAAATTTGTACCACAGAAAATAATTCTGGGTACTTCTCATTCATGCTAGAATCGAATTCCCACATCGCCTTTTCTTGATCATAGTGCTTCCAAAGAACTATTACTAAGGGTATCGACTTATTCCTTAGTACTTTAACTTTCCGATCTAGAATAGATTCGGGTCTCTCCTCATATCAATTGGATTCCTAATTCCAATTTATATACACGAGATTTACTTGAGAATAAGTTCCCTCGTCCTTTTTCGGCGGTTCATTTTGCTCCTACCTCATTCCTAGGGCTCATCTACGGGGTATTCTTTTTTCCAAAGACTAAAATAGTCATCAACCCATTTCTTGTTACCTATCACATAAATAACACTTTCCTATGAATTTATCTTAAAACTATCATAGACCAATTAACTTAAGTCCTCGTACTCGAACACTATATTACGGTCTTAGCTTGGACTCTGAATTTCTATCATAATGAGTGGTCGATATCATTTATAGGACAAAAACTAATCTCAACCAATCACAATGAGACACAATTATATGAAGTCATAGTTTGGGTAGTATACTACATCGGTAGACTAACATTTCTTGGTCATATCAAACAAGGGAATCTATTATGACAACTCACGAGTTGCAAGGCTCAAACTCAACACAACATCAAAGCAAGGTGTTGTAGAAATTGTTCAAGAGAATCAAAAGAATGACCAGAGGGTATGAAATGATTAACTACTAGGTCGAACAAAATGACCTCGAGTACGAACCCATCTGACTTTTCAACCGAAAGTTGAAACATATGGGTTTTCAACCCAAAAGACGTCTACTGAGATTTGGATCATGTGGACTGGCCAGGTCCAACATCATCACCTCCCAGTCACACGAGAAACATCGTCCCGAACTTGAAGGGCCATGAACATACTATACATAACAAAACATAAGTTCATTATGACAATTAAACTTATCTTAAGGTTCCCTATCCTATTGATCTCAAACCCCAAACCTCTCTTAAGACATATACACACAGACATACGTACACAGGCAAAACACTCTATTCATAAAATCTATCCTGTAGCAAAAGTCGATTTGATATTCCGTCGTACTTGAACATTTGAACGTAGAGACTATGGTTCAACCTTTGATGCAACGTTTACCTTGAATTCGTCGCGTATCGTCATTCTGTGTTTTTCCTTTACCTCGTACATATCTTTCCATTCCTCTTTGTAGTTCAAAAGAATCATTGTTTTCTTGAGGGAGCTGAAATGCTCTAAGTTCTCTTTCATTCTTCTACATCATCACCTTAAGAATCTAGATTGTAGAGATATCCTACTAATCTAGTAGTCTATGTTCTTTTAGAATTGTGATCATGCAACTTATAGCAATCTATGTTCTCCGGGAAAACATATGTCAATTTTTCTATCATTCGTCTGATCATAACATCATAGATTGCGAAAATATGCCATGAAAGGCAAAACATTCAACATTTCATCATAACCTGCTCTTCACATAAACATATTCATGAAGCATTTTAGAACATTAACATCTTTAAAACGTTGAAACTGCAGTTACCTTCTTTCCTTGATTGAGCACGATGCAATGGAGTGTTGAGCGGTGCCATATGAACCCGTGTAAGTCTAAAGAATCAAACTAGACTCGACTCTTTAGAATAAGGTTTCTAGGGCCAGAGCGAACGAACCGCTCTGATACCACTCTGTCACAGCCCACTATCCCAATGACGGGTTAACCGGGGTTATGACTTGGGGTGAACAATAAGAAATGGAAATGGACAATTACTTAACATTAAAGTATATGGAAATGTCACTCATAGATAAAATGCTAGGATCATATATGATTATTTGGATACACATAATTGAGAACTGATTAAGGTGGTTACCCAATAACACGTATCACAACTTCATATCATAGAGCTATCTTAATCAAAGTGTTTTGCAGCGGAAAACGTGTGAGATATACATATGAAGATGTATACTCAAGGTTACATTTCTTGAAATGTCAAAGGAACACCCGCTCAACATCATTCCATTCCATCAACTGCTCAACCTGCACATTTAGAAATACATGCAGGGCTGAGTATAAAAATACTCAGTGGGCATAGCCGAAAATACAACATGCATACATATATAAATTGAACTGCCATAACAGTAACACACAGGGGTTTTCTTAAATGACCTGTGCTTACTAAAATATTTCTTTCATTTTCATAAAGTCGATCGGCCGATCATTTTCCTTCATATGATCCATATCTGTTCATTTCTGTCACGCGCCGGGAAGGAGGCCTCCTTACCACGGACGCCAAGACCGGTCGCAAGCGACTCGCGGTCTCCATAAGTGTACACGTTAACCCTAGCTAGCGACCTTTGTCTAGCATAGGATCCCAATTGGATTTCCTTTAAAGTTGGCGAACCAACACAGATAGGATACATATAAAAACATAAACATTTTTGGCAGTCAATCATTTCATAAACATTTCATTTCATTTCATAAACATTTCATTTTTATTTCATAAGAGTCATTTATCATTTGGGCATAATAATAAACTGAAATTAACAGTTAAAATCATCTCATGCATATATTCGTATAAGAGGCCTACGACACGCAGGGGATCTCTATATACGTATAGTAAAAGTAATGCCCACCTGGATAGGCAAAGCCTGAAGATCATAATCACATAACCTGTCTTGGGAAAACAGTGCTAATCCCCTTGGTCCACAAAGCCTACAAGAAATTCTATTCTTAATAGTTCTCCTTGAATCTAATCTTAAGTCATGGTGTAGTGCTTAACATTCTATGATTCACTTAGCCGGGTTTTTAATGAATAAATAATTAAAAACATTTCTCTTGAGTTAAGAACACCAACAATATTCTTACTCATCTTTCTTTAATAATTGGAATTATAAATAAAACCAATTAAATCATAAATACTTTTTATTTCATGATGCAAATGAAATGTCATGTCATGCTTAGCATATGATAAGTAATTACTTAAAATATGCACTTAATAATAATTTAATATTATTATAAAAATTACCCTTTAAATAAATTAATCAAACTAATAATAGTTCAATTAATTAAAAATAAGAAAACCCAATTTAATTAATTGAAGGCAATCCAAAGTCTTTAAAAATAATTAATCAAACTAATTAATAGTCTAATTAAATAAAATAGGGAAGCCATTTAAATAGATGAAATAGAGCTCATGCTTAAATAAATAATAGCCCATATAAATTTAAAAGATGAGGCCCAACTCAATAAAATATGAATGGCCCAGACTGAATAAAATAAATCGGGCCCAGCTAAATAAAATTAAAAATCGGCCCAAGCTTTTTTTAAAAATCGCAGCCCAAATCTATTTAAAAATCGAAGCCCATCACTCATAAAAATCGGCCCAAAGAGATTAAAACAAAAGCCCAACTGATTCAACCCAAACCTAAGCCCAACACTCCCAAGCCCAAACCTAGCCTAGCCCAAAACTCCCTCCCTTCTTCTCCACCTAACACACGCACACACTCACTAATCTCTCTCAGCGGCGCTCACTCTCTCTCGCCCTCTGCGCTCTCCTGCCGCCGCTACCGGACGGCAGCGCCGTCCCCGGAGGCCGGCGGCTCCGCCTCCTCTCTCCTTTACTTCGACCTCTCTCCTTTCCTCACCTCAAGTCTCCCTCGAAATTCCGCTGCCGCCGCCGCCGAAGCTTGCCAGAGCAACAGCGACAGCCGCTGACGACGCTCGGCTCTCCCTCCTCAAGTCGACGGCACCAAGGCCGCCGGCCATCACCCCTCTCTCTCTCCTCCTTGGCGACAGCAACAGCAAGGCTGCCGCCTCCCTGAACTCCCTCTGCTCTCTTAACTCCCCCTGTTCTAGGTCCGGCAGCCGCGGTCAATGGCTCCACGCCACCACCGTCAGCACACCCCTTCCTCTCTGAAACTTCCGGCTGCCACGACCAGCAGCTGGTCGCCGCCGCCGACGCTCCTCCCTCTCCTCTGCTCAACCTTGGCCGATGGCACCGCCATCGCCGCCCTCAAATTCCCAGCGAGTAGCAGCCACCAAGCTGCCACCACCGCCGCCCATTTCCCTTCTGTTCTTACTCAGACGGCAGCAACGAGCCACCGCCGACTCTACCCGATTCTGACTCCGGCGAGCAGCAGCAAAGGGCCGCCGCTGCCATCGCCATTACTCCCCCGCCAGACTCGACACTTACAACCACACAGTCCACACCCGACAAAGCTCAAAACTCAAGTTTGAAGCATGCTTGTTTATCAATATCTATCTCATTGCTTTATTCTCAATTGTAAAAACATTTGATACTTTTGCTTAAACACATATATGGGAAGATATACAAAGATATATGTATATGTAAAGTTCATTTCTTTATTCAGTCCAGTGGATGGGTTGTTGTGGTGCCTTTGTCTAAAACAAGTCATGAAAGAGGTACATGAAAGTGTAATCCGTAATTTGAAACAACTTAGAATTTGGAGAGTAAAAACCTTGATCGAGAGGGATGCTCAATTGTGTGTGCTGAAAATAGGTGAGGGAGATGAGCTTGATGTACATTCTGAAAAAGCTTGCTCCTGAAGTTGAGTTTCCATTCGTTTTTGCGAGGGATTTGTGAGAAGTGGGTGGGAGATTGAGTAGAAGTGGAAGGGGATGGGTGAAGTATATCAGTGGGTGTGCTACTGCATGATTTTTGCAGGGAGTTGGTGGTGGGAGTGGGTAGTGATGATAACTTTTCAAAAAGGAGGGAGTAGGTGGAAGAGTAGGTAGATGTGGGAAATTTGGTGGAGAAATTAAATATAATAAAATAAAGTCTTCCGGGTTATACTATGAAAACTGTAATAATTCTTCAGGGTTTGCTGACTAAATGCTCGCAAAAATGCTTTGAATGCTAAATTAAATAAATATGCGACGCACATAAATTTAATAACTAAATTTACAAATGTTTTTGTAAATTATTTTTTTTGTTGGAATTAAAAATAAATTTATTTTCTTTATATCCGGCGTGAATCATCTTACTTCTAAATTTCGAAAATTTTATGATATGATCTTGATTAACGATTTCAAATTCAAAGTTGAAATTTTATGGCATGTAATGTGATATATTTCTCTTACATGTCGGATTGGAGTACACCAACTTTAATAAGTTAAAACTTTCAGTGATATGAATAAAAAATATAGAGAGCGGGAAATTAAGGAATGTAAACAAACATTTTTGATGACCTTCAGTGTCGAGCGAGGTTGCGGTCAAGTTGCAAGCATTGCCGAACGCTTTAGCTAAACAAGCTGCAAAGCTGAAATCCCCCTCGCCCACCAGCAATATCTCCTGCTTGCTGCTATAGTGCTTTATCCATTTCTCAGCCTCTTCCATTATTTTTAATTCTTACAATAGTTTATATGATTTCCATTATTTTTTTATTCTGAATGAATCGATGGGACATGCAAGTCGGGCTTTATATTAGTGAAGGAATGACGGTTTATTAAATTAACCGTAATTATAATTATGATTAATATAAATCCTCTACAGGAAGTGCAGACGACGAATACTGCATCAACCGAGTCGATCTAAGTCCGAAGAGTTCCGCATAAATTATAGTAATACATGAATTTATGACTCTTTAGATTTTCATTTATCACATTTATCAGGACCTGTTTATATTCTCTTTCCAAGATTAATGTAGTAACCAGCAAATTTTTATCTATTACTATAATAGCAAAACACTATACACACACCATCGTAAACCTAGACCCTATGTCTCATTTCCTCATAATTTTAATTTATTCTTATTTAAGATAGTTAGTGGTGATTCAAGGACCAACACCTATAATCTAAAGAGTAATAAACGTGATTATACCTAGTGTAGATGATCGGAGAAAGCAAAGTAAACAATTGGAAAACCGGAGCTCAAGAGAAAATTAGCTGTTGTATTTGACAGTGGGAGATCACGTAGTTACAATGCAAGAGCGCGAGGCTTATTTATAGAATACATAGGAGGGAAAAATAGTAAATTCATTTATACTGCATGCATCCGTCGTGTTTAAGGGTAGGATGGTAATTTCGTCTTCACGCGGGAACTCTCCCGCGTTTTCTGGTGATTCCACTGATGAAGGTAACTCCTCTGTCGAAGATGACTTCTCTGTCGAGGATGACTTCTCTGGCGAGGGTGACTTCTCTGTCGAGGATGACTTCTCTGGCGAGGGTGACTTCTCTGTCGAGGATGACTTCTCTGGCGAGGGTGACTTCTTTGTCGAGGATGACTTCTCTGGCGAACATAATTCCTCTGGCAAGAGCCATTCCTCTGGTGGATGAGATATCTATGGTGAATGAAATCCTCCCGGTGAGAATAATTCTTCTGACCAGCATGACTCTTCTGGTGAAGATGATTCCTCTGACGAGTGTACTTCTTCTGCCATACTTGTCCCGCTGGTGGGGTCGATTCCTCTGATTTGTATCCTTTCTTTACTCTGCACATATTACTCCTCATCAACCACTCCCCCCTCTAGTCTGGTTGAACCGGGTATTCTTCGCGTTCAACCAGTGGAGTATGGTTAGGATCAGCACTGTGCTGTTTTCCTCGGCCCCTGCGAATCATGAAGACATAAGCATTCTAACATTATGAGAAAGCAAAGGTAAGCCCTGTAAATTGTTCTCTGGCGTTTTTGTTACTCCTACCCCCTGGTCTGGCTAGTTCACTCTGGGATAGTGCAACTAGTCAGAGGATTCGCCCGCGTGGGTGACGTCACCTGCATTAAATGCCTGCCCGATCTACAGTGCTTTTCCCGTACCCCGAGGTTACTTTTTAACCTTTGCGTCTTTTCGCCTCTCCGTAGGGATTTTCAACCGTTGATTCATTTCCGTATGCCACGTGTCGTCCATCCCGCATGTTGGTAGTTGCTCGCGTATATTTTACTTAGTCGATTCGAACTATCACTTTTCACTATTCTTCTTCTCCAATTTTTCCGAACTCCTTTATCTGCGTTTTTCGGCGATTCTCTCCCTGTTCCGGCGTATTTCCCCGCGACCCCTCCGCTACAGTTTTACCGTTAATCTTTCTCTACCCTAGGTAACTCGCGTATCCTTTTCTCCCGATATTTGTGATTAGTGATAGCGTAATGGTGTAATTGTTGGTGCTCTGATTGAGCGTGCTAGAAACCCTAGGATTAAAATTTCTGATAATGGCTTCCACTTCCGCTCCCCAACCCTTGCCTTCGCCTTCTCCTTCTCTCCGAGATTCTTCATCTTCCTCCCCCAGCACCAGGATCTCGAAAATCTTCCTTCGCCCTCTGCCTCTGATGACTCTCAACCTGTTCCCAGTCCTTCCCAACCAAAAAAGAGAACCAGAAAGACACCCCAACCTCCCAAGTCTATTCCTGAGTCCCGCCTTAGCGTTGCGGAGATGGAAAAGATGAAGGCCAAATGTCGTAGCCCCGCAGACCTGAAGTTTGAACCTTTTTCCAAGGCTTCAATGCCCCCTGAGAGAATGCGTAATCCTAAAATGGTGGTCATTTGGAAGGCCCAGATTGATGCTGGCTTAAGGCTTCCTCCCCCTGCTCTTTTGGCTGAGGTTTGCAACTATTACCGTATCCCCTTTTATCAAGTCACCCCTCTGCTATCCGTAGGTTATACGCCTTCCATATTCTGTGCCGAGCTCACGGTGTTGGAGACACCGCCCAATTATTTTTTCAAACCCAGTCACTCCGAATGCAGAGCAGCCCTTTGTACAGTTTCGCTGGGCTCCAGAAGTATCCCACCACCTTCATTTCCTCCTTAAATTCTTATGATAAAGATTTTTTGTTTCAATACTGTTACGTGCGCACTCTTGTTGGCTCCTGGCGCGATTATAATGTTCGGGAACTAGAATGGCATAGTCCACGGACTACTTATAAGCCAGCCTCCCTAGAACCTCCCTCGAACTTTGACCTAGGGATTATCGCCCGTCTGAATGTTATGAACAAAGCCCAGCCCTTAGAATGTAGGTACCTCGCTGAGAACAATTCGGCTCTGGCATACAATGGCCTATTTCCCCTATATCCAAAGAAATCAATAGGTAAAAATTATGAATTAGAAAATACATTAACTTTTGTTACCCTGATTTTAACGATGTAGAATTTTGATTTGCAGACATGTCTTGGAGAAAAAAGTGCGGGGACAATTTGCCTGACGTTGCTTCTCCCGCTTGTGGCGGGGAACATGGCATGGGGGGCTCTGCTTCCCGAACGGGCCCCTCAGAGCAACCAACTGGGACCGAGCTGGTCACCATTCCCCCTGTGGTAGAGGTCCCAGAGGAGAATGTAGAAGCCGCCCGCACATTTGATGCAGAGGAGGTTGATGCAGGTGGCCTTGTTCACAGGCGCAGGCGTCCCAATACTGGTGGTGCCTCCGGTACTGGTGAAGAAGATGTCCAGGTTGTGGACATTACTGATGAGGTTCCTTCTCCTCCCTCTGCCCAGGACATCGCCACCCCCGATCCCTCGAAGAAGCGGAAGAGGGGCTCTCTGATCTCCGTGGGTGAGAAGGAGAAGCAAGAAAGCCTGAAGAAGGCTGGCAAGTCCGTGGAGCCAGCGAAGAAATCTGCGGGTAATGTGAAGGCTCTTCCCTCTGCTGCCAAAAAAGGCAAAGGCAAAGCTAAGGTTCCTGCTGAGGATGAGTCGGAGGATCTTGTTCCTGGCCCAATTTCAAGTTTGTCGGGGCAAGGGTTTATTGATGCCTTGTCGTCTCGTGTCACCTCTATGTTCTTACCTCACTGAAATTCTATGAATCGATCATGACTCCCCTGTTGTTATTTTAGCTTGCATTGATTTAAGCATTTATGGTTCGCATGGCCTATAGGACAAGTTGTTTTGAGGAAATAGAGAAAAATAGTATGGAAAAACTTTGAAGAGCATTTCAATTACATGATGAGAATAACAAATTGCTATTTCATAAATTGACTTTCTTGCTCCCGTATGTGGATCTGTGACTAAGTATTGTATCAAGAAATAAGTTCTTTGGCCATGTATGATTGGGTGTGAATTATTGTACCTAGTTATTTGTGATTGGGTGATTATAAGAATACGAAATATTTTGTTGAGAATAAGCATATCAAAATAGCTTTGAGCTAGTAGATTACATGATCAAGGTTTTGGATTTTCCCAATAATTGCTTTACAGCCCCGCCTCAGGGGGCTTTCATATGTGTACTAATATCTATGCCTAAGAGATCTTGTAGCACAGGGCAATTAAATTTGGGAAAGCTTTGAACAAAATATGGGAACCGCCATAACATGAAAACGGTAAACCACTTGTAAGTGGTAATTCAGGTACTTCGCTGAACTTTATCTCGTGGAAGCATGTGAGCATGATGGGGGAGTATTATGCTTTATCACTAGGCAAAATTATGATCTTAGGGTATTTTATGGGAACATGTAAGCATGATAGGGATTTGGGAAATATTCTACTTCTTTACTTGGGCAAAACCATGACTTATGTGATCTGTGCTGGGATTTATGCAATAATAATTATGTCTTGGAAGCTGCACACCTTCTGCATATGTGCTAGGGCTTGAACTGCAACTTGAATTATATTACTTGGGAATTGTAGTTATGCTAACTCTCTCACAATCATCACAAGCATGAGCACCAAACACACACACACTTAACATGTTCATGCAGGGCATTGCACATGTCACCAGAGGGGGGAGTAGGGTGTATACCCGTAGTCCCCAATTTACAAATTCAAAATTGCTTTTAAAGCAAGTCAAGGGAAAAGCAGAGGGAAGCTATCGTAATCCGCGAAAGTTGGTTGCACCCTCCGGGTCTTCCATGCTCCGCGCAGAGTGCTCAAGCTTGGATGGGAAGCAGCAAAGGAATGCACACAAAGGAGGGAATCAGCAAAGGAATTGCATACAAAGGAGGGAAGCAGCTGAGGAATGCTCTGCCGTGATTTCACTGCTCTGCCGTGATTTCACTACTCTACCGTGATTTCACTGCTCTGCCGTGATTTCACTGCCCTACCGTGATTTCACTGCTCTGCAGTGATCCCAATGCTCTGCCACCGTCCGTGATCCCAATGCTCTGCCGTCGTCCGTGATCCCAATGCTCTGCCGCCGTCCGTGATTCCAATGCTCTGCCGCCGTCCGTGACCTCAATGCTCTGCCGCCGTCCGTGACCCCAATGCTCTGGCGTCGTCCGTGACCTCAATGCTCTGCCGCCGTCCGTGATCCCAATGCTCTGCCGCCGTCCGTGATTCCAATGCTCTGCCGGGATTTCAAGCCTCTGCCGGGATTTCAATCCTCTGTCGGGACTTCAATGCTCTGCCGGGATTTCAATCCCCTGTCGAGATTTCAATCCTCTGCCGCTGGTTTTCTTACACGCGGATTATCTATTGGTCTTCTCACGCGCTGGATTTCTTACGCGCTCAACAACAGGGTATACTGTTCAAACTCGACAAATATTTATGATGGGTTTCCTCACATGATCAGAGTATCATATTTCTCAACTTTGACATGGGTCCTCTTATGTTATTCGGGTATTCTTGCAACGGTCTTTTGATTCATCAAACACAAAACATTTATATTGCTTATCTATGCAAAATATTCAATATGGGGTATTCTCAGCGCTGGTCTTCTTATGCGCCCAAAGAAATGGAAATTATTTATCTTTGTCAACATTCAACAAACAAAAAGGAAATCTAACTTGGAACTACAATTCCAAAGTCAAGGGGAAAATGCTTATCTTTGCTTTCTTACAGTATTAAAACTCTTATGTCTCATGATTTGCAGGGATTAAGGAAAACAGCACAGCGCTGGCTTTAACAATACTTCGCTGGCTGAACACGAAGAATACCCGGTTCAACCAGACTATGGGGGACTAGCTGATGAGGACTGAAATATGCACCAGCGCTGTGCTAAACATAACGGGAATATTTCTAGTTATTATTGTTATTGTGGTTATTTCTGATATTTGATACAGGATTGCCCTGACTCTCGGCTTGGCTCAGCTCGGTTCCGCTCTCCAGCTCGGATGGCTCAATTGCAAGATGTAGATTAGAATAACGAGGCTTGGGCTTGATTCATTGGGCTAATGGGCTTTAGGGGTCTAATGGGCCCAAGGGCCTTAAGTTTATGTTCATGCTTATAAATAGGGGCTGGATGCATAGATTAAGGGGATAGTCATTTTTCTTAGCCTACAACTTGTAAACTGTAAAATACTCTTTCAATTATAGTGGAAAACCCCAAAACCCCGTGGACGTAGGTCTTCTCGACCGAACCACGTAAATCTGGTGTCATTTACTGCTTTCTAGTTTAGGTGTTGGTTTCTCGTTTCACCAGTTAGGTATAGAGAATGGAGAAAATGCCACTTAGAATTGAGGATAAATATGGTGCATCCAACAAGTTTTGTTTTATATAATTAACACAATACACACACCATCTACAAAAAAATGAAAAGAAAATGATAATTAACACAAGTCACAAATTAGATAGCACATTCAGCTGACGCAGAGAGGGTTATTATTTATCAGCTGTAGCTGCAAAGACGTGGATTCCTCCTTCCATAGGGCTTAAAGTCGAAGCACAGCGCCTATTGAGCTATAAGCCAAAGTGCAGAATATGAAGAATATAGAAATGAAACTCAGGTTTATTGATCTTAATACTTAATTCTCCTTTTATAGAGGATCTTTAATTAGTCAATTTCTCCTAAACAGAACTCGAACAATTTTCAAATCTAATAAAAAACAGTTGGTTAACAAATTAGAAAAGCAAATGTTAAATAACTAAGAGATGGAACTCAAGAGTATACCTCATAAATATCAAAACTCAAACTCCTAATGTACATATGCTATTGCTCTACTCCTAGCCGTTCTAAGTTTGGACTATCTACTTCTCACAGTTTTTCTTCTCTGATTAAACGGTAAAAATATCTTACTACTACTTATTTCAAAAAACAAATGTCTTAATACGCTACTCCATCTAAAAGTTATGATCAACAAATTAATAGAAATCCAAGGTACTATTTGCAGAAGCCAACAGTGATTTCATATCAAGCTTTCCTCAGCTACCTTTGGGGAAAATCATGAAAAACTCCATTCCACATGGAAGCTTCAACACTTTGAACTCATCTTTAAGTAATCAGACAACCTAGCTAGCTAGGGGTGAAGAGAAATGGATGCTGCATCTCGGTTATGCGTATTGTTTGATACAATTAAGCCGAAACTAAATGATATATATGAAAAAATCTGATTTCATGTGATTGAGATATTTTTTTGTATAATTATTTATACATATGAGGATTTGTAATTGAATTCAAACATCAATATATAATATATAAAAAAATAAATTGAAAACAAAATATGTAATGGGAGTAAAGTAAACAATGATTATAGTTTAGGAGGGCCATTCCGACCTCGTATCAAATATCACCAGCCGAACGGAATATTAGGGCATCCACGAACCAAAAACTGCTTAAGATGAGGCATCGCTCCTTTCTAATCTCGATCTTATTCAGATGGGCGAAATCCCGTATCACCAGATTCTTCATCTTCTGGAAACCTGAAGCTTCAAAGATCAAGTGAGCTATCAACCAGCTGAAGCTCCGTCAGATTTGGGAGTCGTTTCAGAGTGTTCAAAGGGCTCTCGCTCAGATGGGACCACTTCAAAGCAATCTTGAGCGGATTATCTAGTTGGCCAGTCCATCCCGGCATCCTTTTCAGATATAGACGTTCGAGTGTCTTGGGAGGATGCTGCATTTCAATGTATTCTGAGGTTATGTTGAGAGTTTTCAGACACTTGATCAATTCAACAGCAGCCCGTAGATGTTTGCCGTGTTCCCTTTTGAGCCCCGTCACTCCTAGCTTCCTTAGTTGGGTCAATACTTTCAAGTCTTTCAGGATTTTACCATTTGGGCCGACCTTCAGCAGGGACAAATTTTGTAGCTTTGTTAATTTGCTGATTCCCTCGTGCAACTTGACGCCATGGACCAAGTTGTAATCGCTGACGTTGTATTTGTAGACCAAGAGGTGCTGTCACATGGGTTTGTTTTAAGTCCAAGGTTTCAAGGTAAGACAGTTTCTCTATGGATTTGGGAATAGATTCTATTTTGGTGTCTCTGAAACTCAGATACTTGATAAGGGTGAAACCGGTGATATCCTTGGGAAATTGTGTGAGAGGCGCACCTTGCACATCTACGACTTTGATGAATTTAAGCTTTCGCAGATTTTTCTCAAAATTTGAGGGATCAAGCTCCCTGGTAATTAAAAACATTAAGCACAGTATGTAAGAAGAAAGAATTAAGCAAAGAAAGAGGCACACACCTCAACGTGATCACCATCTTCCGCGGAAAGCTGGCTGCTATCGTGGATAGACAAACACCGAATCTTGTGATTTTGATTTCGATTTGTATTGTCTTTGGGAAAAATTGATGCAAAACTTTCGTCCTTGCATTTTTGGATGATGAACTTGAGCACGAGGTTGAGGACCCGACAGTTCCTAGGTGGACGACCATCAATATCCCAGGTACAAACATCAAGCAAGTTCCTTGGTTGAGATAGTCCTCTGCAACCTCCCCAGCTGTCTGGTCCTCTGTGGCCACTGCAAAGCGTTCAGCCACCCAGAGACGTATAAGCATGCCGCGCTCCACAGAGTGATCCTCAAGGAAAATGCTCATGTACAAGAAACAACACTTGAGGCTGCTGGAAAGGTCCATGTAGAGCGTTGTTGATGGCAGAAAGGCTGGAGCTGCTCCGGCTTCCACTTTGAAGCTCAGAGTGAAATCTGTCCCACTCATACAGACTCTGCGGTTTCTGCGCGAGTGCTCCAGCTACTGCCACTATAGCAAAGGGCAGCCCTTCGCATCTTGTCATAATTTTGGAGGAAATCTCTTTCAAGCAGAAGAGTTTCCAAGCGTCTAATGGTTCTAGATGGGGTAATCTGCATAGAGATTTGAGTAGGTAGTGGTGGCTGTTGGGAAATCAGTTCCCCATCCAAACTTGGTAGAAGCAAGAAATAAGAATAAAACTAGACACAATTTAACAACACAAGAATTTAACGTGGAAACTCCAAATCCGGAGAAAAAACCACGACACACTGAAAAATTACTATATGATAAAATTTTACAATCACACAGTATTTCTCACCCTCTCGACTCGCAACCACTACACTCTTACAAGCCTTTGAAAACCTCTCACCCCTCTAAAACAAAGAGCAAGGAATTTCAAACTAGAAGTAATCACAAGACTAAAGGTAGTGATTGGTGCAATTGTATCAAAGACCTTGGAACTCCTTAAATAACCTAAGGGTCTCCACCTACTTTGATAGCAAAACCAATGTGGGACAAAAATCCCCACTTTCATTTTTAACACAATTCCAACAATCTCCACCTTGTTAAAAATGAAAGAAAAAAACACCATTGTCTTCACCGACAATTATGATTCTTATCACAAAGAACCATCATCCTCAAAAGAGAATAAACCTACTCCACCAAATGAGTAGAACACTTAGAATAAACCATTCTAAGAATTTTACTTCGGCACATGTCGAAAAAACCTTGCTGAAATTTTGGTGCAACCTTCTAGCTTTTGGCCCTCCTAGAAGTCATCAGCCATCGACATACTTTTCACCACACACCTGCATCCATGCCAAAAACCATGCACATGTGGTCCAACTAACATCGTCACATCCTCTATCATGGCCATTGGACATGCCATAAGGATATTCATGTCCTCAAAAGACATCTCAACAATGATGTTAGCTGCTTGTTCGGAGCTTTCTGCCGAATCCGCTTCACCTTGACAAGCTCCACCTGGACAGTTTCGCTTCGTATGGCCGGATTTTCCGCACCTCCAACAAACAACGCCCTTGGAGTCTTTCTTCCTCCCTCTGCTAAAGGCCACCATTGCTGAATTTTCCGATGAAGGACGTCCTTCACTCATCAGCCTTCTTTCTTCCAAAAGAAGTTTGCCCGTGACTTTAGCAAAGACCAGAGTTTCCTTCCCATAAACTAATATTGGCTTCATGTGTTCATAGGAACGTGGAAGAGACAAGATGAGTCTCAACGCCTTATCCTCATCTTCAATTTTCGCTCCAATACTCTCCAGTTCAGAGATAATGCCATTGAGAATACTCAAGTGATCTGAAATCTTCACACCTTCATCCATCCGCAAGGTATGAAATTGTTCCTTCAAAAACAGCCGATTCGAGATGCCTTTTGCTTGGTACAGAGCTTCCAGCTTTTCCCAAAGCTCCTTCGCACTCGAAATCCCATGTACATTTGCAAGTACATTCTTGGCCAAGCAGAGACGAATTGTGCTTGCCGCCTTCAGATCTAGATCCTCCCAATCTTCATCACTCATACCGGACTTGTTGTTTGCGTCATCATCTGCACCGGGCTTTCCTTTTAGGGCCTTGTGTAACCCAGATTGTATCAGCACATCCTTGACTTGCACTTACCACAAGCCAAAATTTATTATTCCATCGAATTTCTCCACGTCGAACTTCATTTGGACTTGAAGTTGATTTGACGTACCGCTTCTCCACCAAAATGAACAGCCGTCTCGCAAGAGACACCCCCGCCCGGATCTTTCTCAAGAAATCCTTTCTGATGTGGAAGATCAGACAATGCTGCAACCACAGAGCATACTTGGAATATCAAGAGACCTCAGCCAGGCTCTGATACCAATTGTTGGGAAATCAGTTCCCCATCCAAACTTGGTAGAAGCAAGAAATAAGAATAAAACTAGACACAATTTAACAACACAAGAATTTAACGTGGAAACTCCAAATCCGGAGAAAAAACCACGACACACTGAAAAATTACTATATGATAAAATTTTACAATCACACAGTATTTCTCACCCTCTCGACTCGCAACCACTACACTCTTACAAGCCTTTGAAAACCTCTCACCCCTCTAAAACAAAGAGCAAGGAATTTCAAACTAGAAGTAATCACAAGACTAAAGGTAGTGATTGGTGCAATTGTATCAAAGACCTTGGAACTCCTTAAATAACCTAAGGGTCTCCACCTACTTTGATAGCAAAACCAATGTGGGACAAAAATCCCCACTTTCATTTTTAACACAATTCCAACAGTGGCAATTATTCTGCTGCCACGTTTTGAATCGGGGAGTGCATCCTTGAGATCCATCCAATCTTGATCTTTCCAAATATCATCAAGAACAACTAGGTACTTCTTCCCGGTGAGGTATCTCTGCAGCCGTGTTTGCATAGAAGAGCCATCATCATCTGCTGGAAACGCTTCCTTCCTCGAGCTGCACAACAGTTTTAGCAGATTTTGTGATATGTTGTGAATATCAGGGTGCTGAGACACACATACCCAAGCATGACAATCAAATTTTGCCTCAGTTAGTAGTTTCCCGAATACATTTAGTCTTCCCAGACCCAGCACGACCATATAGGGCTAGTGTGAGTTGCCTCTTTTCTCCATCCACCAATCTCATCATACATTCTGGTGAATTAAGAACCAACACCTAAACTATAAGATGTAAAACGTGGACTATACCTAGTAAAGTTGATCGGAAAGAGTGAAATGAAGCGATCGGAAAACAGGAGCTCAAAGGAAAATTAGCTGTTGTATTTGAAAGTATATGATAGCGTAATTGTAATACATGAGCTGAGGTCTATTTATAGAGTACAGGGAAGGGTAAAATGGTAAAATTGGTATGAGCGCATGCATTTGGCGTGGTCGAAGGGCATATCCGGAATTTCATCTTTACGCGGGAAGTCTTCCGTGTTTCTGACGATCCCTCTGATGGAGGTGATCTCTCTGGCGTGGATGACTTCTCTGACACGGAGGACTTCTCTGATATGGAGGACTTCTCTGACATGGAGGACTTCTCTGACTTGGAGGACTTCTCTGATGTGGAGGACTTCTCTGACTTGGGGGACTTCTCTGACTTGGAGGACTTCTCTGACATGGAGGACTTCTCTGGCAAAAGCCATTCCTCTGGTGGGTGAGTTGTCTCTGATGGATGAAATCCCTCTGGTAAGAATGATTCTTTTGACCAGCATGATTCTTCCGGTGATGATGATTCCTCTAATTTATATCCTTTCTCAACTTTACACATATTACTCCTCATCAACCACTCCCCCCTCTGGTCTGGTTGAACCAGGTATTCTTCGTGTTCAACCATTGAAGTGTTGTTAAAACTGGTGTTATGATGTGTTCCTTGATCCCTGCAAGTCCTGAAAACACGAGAATTTTAATACTATAAGAAAGCAAGGATAAAACCCTATAAATTATTCTCCAGTGTTTTTATTACTCCCGCCCCCCTGGTCTGGCTAGTTCACTCTGGATTAGTGCAACTAGTCAGAGGATTCGCCCGCGTGGGTGACGTCACCCGCATTAAATGCCTGTCCGAGCTACAGTGCTTTTCCCGTACCCCGAGGTTATCTTTTAACCTTTGCGTCCTTTCGCCTCTCCGTAAGGGTTTTCAGCCGTCGATTTATTTCCGTATGCCACGCGTCGCTCATCCCGCGCATTGGTAGTTGCCCGCGTACATTTTTACTTAGTCGATTCGAACTCTCGTTTTTCACTATTCTTCTTCTCCAAGTTTTCCCCACTCCTTTATCTGTGTTTTCCGGCGATTCTCTCCCTGTTCCGGCGTATTTCCCGCGATCCCTCTGCTCCGGTTTTTACCGTCCGTTTTTCTCTGCCCTAGGTAATTTGCGTATCCTTTTTCTTCCCCATTATTTGTGATCAGTGTAAGTAGTTTTGAAGTTTGTTGGTGCTCTGATTGAGCGTGTTAGAAACCCTAGGATTGATATTTCTGATAATGGCTTCCACTCCCGTTCCTCAACCCTCGCGTTCGCCCTCCCCTTCTTCCCGAACTTCTTCATCTTCTTCTCCCCAACCCCAGGAACTTGAAAACCTTCCTTCCTCCTCTTCCTCTCACAATTCCCAGACTACTCCGAGTCCCTCTTCACCTAAAAAGAGAACCAGAAAGACACCCCAACCTCCCAAGCGTGTTCCTGAATCCCATCTTGGTGTCGCAGCGGTGGAGAAACTGAAGAGTAAGTGTCGACACCCCGAAGGTTTAAAATTCGAGGCCTTCTCTAAAGATTCAACACCCCCCGAAAGCCTTCGCCATCCCAAGGTAATAGTCATCTGGAAAGCGCAAATAGATGCTGGCCTAAGGCTCCCTCCTCCTACCCTTCTGGTTGATGTTTGTAACTATTTTCGCATCCCTTTCTTTCAAGTTACCCCCTCTGCTATCCGAAGGTTGTATGCCTTCCATATTCTATGTCGGGCTCACGGTGTTGGAGATACTGCCAAACTGTTCTGTCAGACCCAATCTCTTCGCATGCAGGGCAATCCCCTGTATAGTTTTGCTGGTCTTCCCAAATATCCTACTACCTTTCTTTCCTCTCTAAATTCCCTTGATAAGGGCTTTCTGAGCTATTACTGTTATGTGTGCACCCTCTTCGGCACTTGGCGCGATTATCACGTTTTGGAGCTGGAGTGGCATAACCCTCGCACTACTTATAAACCAGCCTCTCCCGATGCCCCCTCAACCCGGGATCTGAGTATTATAGCCCATCTTAATGCTATGAACAAGGCCCGGCCCTTAGACTGTAAATATCTTGTTGAGAACAATTCGGCTCTGGCACACAATGGTTTATTTCCCCTATATCCAGAGAAATCAATAGGTAAAGAATATGAATTAGAAAATACATTTAACTTTTGTTACCCTGATTTTAAAGATGTAGAATTTTGATTTGCAGACATGTCTTGGAGAAAGAAGTGCGGGGACAATCTGCCCACTATTGCTTCTCCTGTTCCCAGTGAAGAGCATAGCTCGGGGGGCTCTGCTTCCAGGATGGGCCCCTCAGAACAACCAACCAGGACCGAGCTGGCCAATATTCCCCCTGTGGTAGAGATCCCAGAGGGAAATGTGGAAGCCTCGCGCCTACTTGACGTGGAGGAGGTTGATGCGGGCGCCCTTGTTCATAGGGGTAAACGTCCCAGCACTGGTGATGCCTCTGGTACTGGTGGAGAAGATGTCCAGATTGTGGACATTACTGATGAAGTTCCCTCGCCCGACTCGGTCCCTGGTACCACCCTTACAGAGCTGTCGAAGAAAAGGAAGAGGGGGTCTCTGATCTCTGTGGGTGAGAAAGAGAGGCAAGAGGGCCTGAAGAAGGCCGGCAAGTCTCCAGAGCCAGCGAAGAAGTCTGCTGGTGGTTCGAAGGTCCTCTCCTCTGCAGTGGAGAAGGGCAAGGGGCCAGCAAAGAAGTCTGCTGGTGGTTCTAAGGTTCCTGCTTCCGCCGGGGGAAAGGGCAAGGGGAAAGCTGTTGTACCTCCTGCTGATGCATCAGAGGATCTCGTTCCTGGACCAATTTCGAGTTTGTCGGGGCAGGGGTTGATTGATGCCTTGATAGCTCGTGTCCACTCAAAGGACCAGGAGAAAGTGGAGCAGCTGACGCGGGGGGTTTTAGCTACTCAGCTGTGCCAATTGGCTCTTCAGGTACCTTGCATCTTATACCTTTATTAGAAGGAGAATAAAATTATTAGACTCTTGATCGCATTGTTGGAACCTGTTTTGCTTCCTTGCAGGTAGAGGCTCGGATGTGGGGAGCTGTTAAGTGTATTCATGACTATGACATGTCAGAGAAAGAAAGGGAGAAGGAGCAGGCGGACATCGCCAAGCGTGATGATGATGTCGCTGGGGTGGTAGAGCGCCTTAGTAAGGCTGAAGCAGAGATTGCTGAGTTGAAGGCTCAGTTGTCCCAAGCAGAGGTGGAGAAGTCCTCCCTGGTTTCTGAACTGACCAGGACGACCAAGGAAAGCCATGAGAACCTGGCCAGGTTCAAGGCGGGATACGAAAAAGCCTACAAGGAAACTCGGCGTGGCTGGAAGAAGACACTTGTAGAGGCTCAGAATCGCGCTTACATTCTGGGGATGCGATATCAACGCCTGGAGTATTTCCTGTCTCCGCAGGGTCAGCACTTCCTGGGGGTGATGCTGGAAGGCACTCTGGGGGCCTTCAAAAAGACTCCCGAGTACCTGGAGGATTTTGGGCCCCTCTTTGCTTACGTGATCGAGCATACTGCCACAAAAGCATTGGAGATGGCGAAAGCCACCCCGGAACAACTTGCCTCCTTGGATTTCCGAGCCCTGATGGATAATCTTAAGGATGAGGAAATAAACGAGTTGATGGGGATCCCTGCAAATTCTCCAGGGAAACCGGAGTGGTGGTATCCAGTGCTGGAGAAGGTCATTCCCTATTTTACTCTTGGGATTGGATCTGACTCATTACCCTCTGCCCCTATGTATAGGCCCGCTTTCTCTGCTTCCCTGGTGCGCTTTGTGAACCGGCTGCGGGATCCCACTGGCAAGAGCACCCGGACATTTTCTCAGTTCAGCACGGAGCCTCCCCTGCCCTCTGACTTAGCGCCTTCAGCTTTTGCCGACTCTGCCTCCTCCTCTGCCGCAATGGACCAGCTGTTTGATCTGTATAGAGATGAAAATTTATATGTGCAGGAAGCTATGAAGCTGTTGGATTTGGGAGCTCGTCTTCCCAAGGTGAAAGAAATCGGCATGCTGCCTATGTTCACAGAGGGAGCCGTTTCTGGCCAAGTCTCTACGAGTGGTGTTCCTCCCCCGGTTTCATCTGCCTCTGCTGTTGTTGCTCAAGATGCTTCCGCTCCTCCTGCCTGAGTTAATAAAAATTTTTGTAATTTTTTGGTCTGTACAAACTTAATACTTACTTCCCGTTTTTGATGTGCAACTCTGCCTTCTCGGCATGTTTATATGAAATTTCTTCCCTGCTTGTACTGCTTTTTCCCTTTCATTACTTGTGTTGTTTTTGTTGTTCCCACGTTCATGATGAATCTGTGCTTGGCTTGGTTTGGCTCATCGTGCTTGTTGTCGGTGTTTCTTTGATTTTCTCCTTCGAGATTTCTCTGATTTCTGCTGTGGGGATTTCGTTGATTTCTCTGACGAGGATTTCGGTTGACTCTTCTGGCAAGGGTTTGGAAGGTTCCTCTGGCGAGGATTTTGGGTTGACTCTTCTGGCAAGAGTTTGGAAGGCTCCTCTGGCGAGGATTTTGATTGACTCTTCTGTCAAGAGTTTGGCGGACTCCTCTGGCGAGGATTCTGATGACTCCTCTGGCCAAGATTTGGCAGACTCTTCTGGCGAGGACTTCGTTGAATCCTCTGGCGAGGATTTTGCTGACTCCTCTGGCCAAGATTTGGCAGACTCCTCTGGCGAGGACTTTGTTGAATCCTCTGGCGAGGATTTTGCTGACTCCTCTGGCCAAGATTTGGCAGACTCCTCTGACGAGGACTTTGTTGAATCCTCTGGCGAGGATTTTGCTGATTCCTCTGGCCAAGATTTGGCAGACTCCTCTGGTGAGGACTTTGTTGAATCCTCTGGCGAGGATTTTGCTGACTCCTCTGGCCAAGATTTGGCAGACTCCTCTGGCGAGGACTTTGTTGAATCCTCTGGCGAGGATTTTGCTGATTCCCATCCGAGCTGCTTCCCATCCGAGCTGCTTCCCATCCAAGCTGCTTCCCATCCAGGCTTGAGCACTCTGCGCGGAGCATGGAGGACCCGGGGGGTGCAACCAACTTTCGCGGCTTACGATTAAATAGTAACCCTCTGCGCGGAGCATGGAGGACCCAGGGGGTGCAACCAACTTTCGCGGCTTACGATTAAATAGTAACCCTCTGCGCGGAGCATGGAGGACCCGGGGGGTGCAACCAACTTTCGCGGCTTACGATTAAATAGTAACCCTCTGCGTGGAGCATGGAAGGCCCGGGTGGCACGACCAACTTTCACGGCTTACGATTAAATAGTAACCCTCTGCGTGGAGCATGGAAGGCCCGGGTGGCACGACCAACTTTCACGGCTTACGATTAAATAGTAACCCTCTGCGTGGAGCATGGAAGGCCCGGGTGGCACGACCAACTTTCACGGCTTACGATTAAATAGTAACCCCCTGCACGGAGCATGGAAAACCCGGGGGGTGCGACCAACTTCCGTGGCTTACGGTTAAGTGCAACCTCTGCACGGAGCATGGAGGACCCAGGGGGGGTGCAACCAACTTTCGTGGCTTACGATTATGTGCAACCTCTGCGCGGAGCATGGAAGGCCCGGATGGCACGACCAACTTTCGCGGCTTACGATTGAAAGAACACCCTGCACGGAGCATGGAAAACCCGGGGGGTGCGACCAACTTTCGTGGCTTACGGTTAAGGACAACCTCTGCGCGGAGCATGGAGGACCCGGGGGGTGTAACCAACTTTCGCGGCTTACGATTAAGTGTCACCTCTGCGCGGAGCATGGAAGGCCCGGATGGCACGACCAACTTTCGCGGCTTACGATTGAATAGTAACCCCCTGCACGGAACATGGAAAACCCGGGGGGTGCGACCAACTTCCGTGGCTTACGGTTAAGGACAACCTCTGCGCGGAGCATGGAGGACCCGGGGGGTGTAACCAACTTTCACGGCTTACGATTAAGTGCCACCTCTGCGCGGAGCATGGAAGGCCCGGATGGCACGACCAACTTTTGCGGCTTACGATTAAGTAGTATCCCTCTGCGCGGAGCATGGAAGGCCCGGATGGCACGACCAACTTTCGCGGCTTACGAGCGCTTCCCTCCCTCTGCGCGGAGCATGGAAGGCCCGGATGGCACAACCAACTTTCGCGGCTTACGAGCGCTTCCCTCCCTCTGCGCGGAGCATGGAAGACCCGGATGGCACGACCAACTTTCGCGGCTTACGAGCGCTTCCCTCCCTCTGCGCGGAGCATGGAAGGCCCTGATGGCACAACCAACTTTTGCGGCTTACGAGCGCTTCCCTCTGCTCTGGTGGAGCGTGATCCCTCTGTTTTTCCTTTGACTTGTTGAGAAGCCATTTTTGAATTTGAAAATTGGGGACTACGGGTATACACCCTACTCCCCCCTCTGGTGACATGTGCAATACTCTGTTATGAACATGTTGTTCCAATTATTCCTTACTCCGTTTTCAGCCCC
Source organism: Salvia miltiorrhiza (assembly GCF_028751815.1). Classification (NCBI taxonomy): domain Eukaryota; kingdom Viridiplantae; phylum Streptophyta; class Magnoliopsida; order Lamiales; family Lamiaceae; genus Salvia; species Salvia miltiorrhiza. Next base: position 13,048,552 of record NC_080391.1, read on the forward strand.
TAAACTCACGTGGGCCCATTATCTCTTAGCCCATTTCTTAAGCCCAGTGTCGCCTCTATATATACCCTTCCCCCTTCGCGATCTAGGTTATAATTCCTCATTTCTTTTCCTCCGTCCCGAACTGCTCTCTTTTCCAACCCTAGATCTGCCAACCTTTTGCCTCTCTTGTTATGTATCTTTCCCCATCTTGGTTGTAAAGCACTCAGGTAAGGGAAGTTCCCCTCTGAACACTCACATCCCTAAAAGCTCCGCCTTTTGCTCTGTATTTCTGGTGCAGATCTCTAACTTTGTGGTTGTAATGAGCGGACTTCCCGTACTTGAGAGCATTATTGCCGTGTTTCTCAAATCTGGACGTTGATTCTCCGGATCCGGGCGTTGATTCCCCAGATCTGGACGTTGGTTTGCTCCTTTTCTGTATTCCTTCTCTGTAGCATTTTGACTTGTTATTTTTCTGGATATTCTGCAGATGTGTGATGGAGCTGAAGTAGATCTGAGAAATGAGTATGTCCCGGCGGTGAAAGAGAACTCGAAGTGTTGGATCGTGGAAGGAGAGACGTCAATCCCTGATGCTTGCTTTCCCTTTGACCTGCTAAGAAGCAGTTTTTGTATTTGTTTCTCCCTTGTCCTGCTAAGAAGCAGTTTGCATTTTGAATTTAAAAATTAGGGATTACGGGTATACACCCTACTCCCCCCTCTGGTGACATGTGCAGTGCTCTGCACGAACATGTTAAGTAACATATGTAATGTAAGAAAGCAAGAATTGAAATAAATGAAATAACACAAGGGAATTCCCTAGAACCACATATCTGTTTTATTGATATTATGGCCCCGGACCTCGTTAAAACCCCTGTGGGGAAAAAGAGTATCCGGTCTACAAGTGATTACTCCTGCTAAGAAGCAGTTATACATAGAACTTTTTGAGTGTGTTTATATTCCATGGCCTGGGGAGGGCTCTGCCGTCTGAATCCGACAATGCGTACGCTCCACCACCCAAGACCTCTATAACGATGAATGGTCCTTCCCAATTTGCTTCAAACTTGCCCACTGCCTTTAATGCGTCTGCTCTTTTTAATACTAGATCGCCCTTGACCAACTTCCTTGCTCTGACCCTTTTGTCGTAACCTGCTTTGATGACACCTTTATATTTTGCTGCTCTGATTTGGGCTTCTTCTCGCTGTGCTTCCACAAGGTCTAGCTCAGTTCTTCGAAGGTCGGTGTTATGCTCTGTATCATAGGTGATGATGCGATATGATTCCAGTCTGGCTTCCGCTGGTATTACTGCATTGGATCCGTATACCAGCGTGAAAGGAGCCTCCCCTGTTGCCGTCTTTGGACTGGTGCGATAAGCCCAGAGGACGGTATCCAGTTCTTCAACCCACTTCCCTCTGCTCTAGTTCAACCTCTTCTTGAGCCCTTCACAGATTGTTCTGTTAGCTAATTCCACTTGGCCATTTGCCTGTGGATGAGCCACTGAGACAAAACGTTGGGTGATGTCCATTCGGTCGCAAAAATCCGCGATTCTTTGCCCTGTGAACTGAGTCCCGTTATCAGATACAATGATTCTCGGTACCCCGAATCTGCAACAGATGTTCCTCCAAATAAAGCGTTCCACTGTAACTTCATCAATCTTGCCCACAGCCTCGGCCTCGACCCACTTAGAAAAATAGTCTACTGCCACGATGAGAAAGCATTTCCCTCCAGGTGCTGTAGGCAACTTTCCGACTATATCAATCCCCCATTTGTCAAACGGACAGGCAGCGTACATGACACCCATGGGCTCCCCTGGTATGTTGATTTTCCCAGCATGCCTTTGGCAGGCTTCACACTTGCGGACGAACTCTCTGGCTTCCTTGTTGATATGAGGCCAATAGAACCCTGCCCGGATGATCTTGCGTACAAGGTCCCGAAATCCCGTATGCCCACCACAGCAACCTGCATGAATTTCTTTCAGAGCAAAGTTAGCTTCTTCTGGCGATAAGCATTTTAACAGAGGTTGAGTGAAAGATCGTTTGAAGAGTTGATCATTGATTAAGCAGTAATTCTCATAACGCGCCCTCTGATTGGTTTCTCTGCTTAGCCGTTCCCCTGTCTTTAGGAAATGTATGATCGGAGCCCGCCAATCATCCCTGATCTCTACCGAGAACACCTGCGAAGTCTCCATCTCTCTGGCATCACAGAGTAAAATGATCTCATCACTCCAAGTTTGTTCTACTGCACTGGCCATGCGTGCCAGTAGGTCGGCCTTCGTGTTCTCCTCCCGAGAAATCTGTTCGAGCTTAAATTCCATGAACTTTTCTTTCATTTCGCTGATACGTGGCTCCCGCATTCTTTAAGCCGAAAGGCATACTTCTCCATCCATATACTCCACAACAGACGGCAAAGGCTGTTTTGGCGATGTCTCCCCTGTTCATCTTTACCTGATGATATCCTTGGTATGCATCCATCATGGATAATAAGGCACACCCTGAAGTAGAATCCACCAATTGATCAATCCTCGGCAGAGGATAGTGGTCCTTTGGGCAAGCGGCGTTTAAATCTCTGAAATCCACACACATTCTCCAAGTGTTTATTTTCTTGGGTACCATCACCGCGTTTGAGATCCACTCTGGATATTGCACCTCCACAATATGCCCGGCTTTGAGTAACTCATAGACCTGCTCTCTGATTGCAGCATCCTTTTCAGCCCCAAAATTCCTTGTCCGCTATTTCACCGGCTTAACCTTAGGGTCCACGTTGAGGCAATGCTCTGCCAATTCTCTATCAATTCCCTTTAAGTCTGCGGTGCTGAATGCGAACACATCCGCATTTCGCCGAAGACAGCCAATGAGCTCTTCTCTGACTTGATCACTTATGGCAGATCCAACCTTTGTTTGGAAACCCTCTTTCCCTGGAAATAGTTCGATCATGTTGCAAACATCGCTAGTAGACACCAGCGTGGTTTTCTCTGTGGAGTCTCTGTCTTTTAATAAATCCGCCAACTCTTGGCGCTCTTCCGCTGGGGCATGCACCTCGCCCACTTTCCCCCTCTTCCGGGCGTCCGAACCCTCTGTCCGTCTTTCCCTTTTCTGCCCCGCTGACTGTGTGAGCATTTGCACGTGGCATGCTTTTGATGTCGTTTGATCGCCGCAAACTTCTCCCACTCTTCCACCCTCGATGGGAAACTTCATTTTCAGATGAAACAAAGAGATAACCGCCTTGAACGTCGTCAAGGCAGGCCGGCCGAGTATGACATTGTACGAGGGTTTAGGCATATCCACCACTAAGAACCGTACCATCCTTGTTTTGTTGCCTGCAACTGTACTGCCAAGAATCAACGGCAACTCTACATACCATAAAGGCATGACCATCTCTCCCCTGAACCCAAATAGAGGGGCATTTGTCGGCTCAATATGAGCGTTAATTCCCATATTTTGAAGGCATTCCTTGTACAAGATGTTTACAGCACTGCCCGAATCTACGAAAATACGGTGAATAATGCAGCCGGCAATGTCTGCCGTGATGACCAGCGCATCATCATGCGGGTACATCAGTGTGCGTATATCCTCTGCTCCAAAAGTGATTGCAGGTTCTTCTGCTGCATTCGTAATTTCCATGACCCTTTTAGGATAGTACCCCGTTTTTACTGCTCTGACGACTTGTTTTTTAGCCCGATTTGATGTGGGCATCCCGTTCTCCCCACAAATCATATGCACCTCCCTTCTGTAAGGGGGAGGCGGTACTTGCCTTTCTGCCTCTTCTCTACGATCCCTGTTGTTCCCCTGCTCTTGTCGCTGATCACAGTTATTTCTCTGATCCCTCTGATCTCGTTGATCCCTCTGATCTCTCTGATCATTCCGCCTCTGACCCTCATTTCCTCTGTAGATGAACTGGTCGAGGTATCCCTGCCGAACCAGCAACTCCAATTGGTGCTTAAGATGTCCACAGTATTTCGTATAATGTCCGAAAGAATTGTGATACTCACACAACTTGGTATTAGGCCCCTCCTGTGGCGGCCCAGTCCGATAGGTTCCCGGTGCCCGAAAGAACGGCTGATCCTTTATCAAATGGAAAATTTCCTCTTGCGGTTTATTCAAGGGCGTGTACTCAGTAAATCGTGTAACCTCATTCACTGTGCGTTGCTGATGGGACGGCGTTCCTCCCTGTGGTGGTAGCACCCTCGGGGGCAACCCTCTGAATGGGGCCCTATCTTGCTGCCTCTGTCTCTCAGGTGCTTCCTCGACTTTCTTGACCCTATGCTTATCATTTTCCACCTTTCTCGCCATCTTGGCGTCCTCCAACTGCAGGTAGCCCGGCAACCTTGCCATAATGTCATCAAAATCCCTTGCTGGTCGGATTTGTAATTCGTCGAAGAAGATCCCCGGCCTGAGTCCTCTGACATAGGCGCAGTTTTTGATTTGTGATTCTGCCTCTGGCACCTCCAGAGCGGCAAGATTAAACCTTGCTGTGTATTCCCGCAACGTCTCACCCTGATCCTGTTTGATATCCATCAGCGAAAGGGCTGACTTTCCTACCCTCCGCGAACTCGCAAACTGTCGTAGGAAGCGAGTCTGCAGATCTTCAAAAGAGTGAATGGAATTCGGGGGAAGCATCCCAAACCATAACTGAGCCGGTCCGGTCAAAGTAGTTGAAAAGATACGGCACTTGATGCCCTCCGTGTACATATGCAACGTGACCAACCCTTCAAACCGATTGAGGTGCACCTCCGGATCGGTAGTGCCATCATAATCCAGTGAAATGGGCTTGTAGCTTCTGGGTAGGGTATCTGCCAGAATATCATCAGAGAAAGGACTACGGTTGCTGGCGGGGTGAAATCGTGAAGTTTTAGCCCTCTTGTCCCCCATATGCCTCCCCTGCTCCCTTCTGTCCCTGGGTGCGTCACGAGCATGGCGTTTGTGAATTCTATACTCAGGTCTGCCAGATGAATACCCCGATTCCTGTTCCTCTGATCTCTCTGTATAGCGCGATTTTTCTGATCGATGGGACTTCTCTACCCGGTGTGATTTTCCTGACCTTTGTTCCCTGTCCTGGAGTTGGTGTTTCAGCTGGGACACTTGGTTTTTCAATCGTGCCTTCTCCTTTGGCCTCTCTTCCTCGAACACAAGGGAGATGGATTGACTATCAGACTCGTCAACCCTCTCCTTTCTAACAACGCTGTTGAGCCTGACACGGCTCCCCTCTGGTCTTCTTTCCATTTCCCTGTCAGCAAGGTCCCCTTGAATTTCCAGAGGCATCGCAGCCTGTTTGTTGATTGCCAAAGTGTTTGCCTCCTGGGCAGCGGGAGGTGGGGCCTCAATGCCCTGCGGGTTTGCTGCTCCAACCGGGGGAGCTACAGTAGGAATGATGGACAGCATCGGAGTTCCCATTGCCTGGCGCATGTTAGCGTAACTGAGCAAGGCCATCATCTGCTCTGCCAGCCCAAAGTTAATCGATCCCCCACCAGATGTGGGGGCCAAGCTCGGCACCTCTGACCCTGGTGTCACCAGCGCAGACCTTTGGAAGTTACTATTCAATCCCACCAGCGGAATAGCCGAGACAGCGGGGAATCCAGGTGGCGTAGCGAAGGTTGTGTTGCCCTGCAAGTTGTTGAACAAAGAGGTAGGCACCTCAGTGGTGAGCGCAGCGGAGTCGAACTCCTTTTCTAGGTTGCGGTGTGCATCAGAGGATCCCATGGTACCTACACATAAACAAAGTGAGAAACAGTCCCAACGACGAAAGAATAAACCCTCCGTTACCGATTGGAGTCCCGATATAAGAAATCCAATAAGAAATCCCGGCTACCGGTACGGAGACCGTTAAAAAATTCCCTACGCAATAACTCTATACACCGGGAAATAAACCCAGGGTATAGATTGAGAAAACAGAGCCCGCATAACGGCGGTTTTCCCCGTGAACCCACACCAATGTCCGGCAGAGAAAACAGAGTACCAGAGAACCAAAATAGGAAAACCAAAGATAGGCAAAAACAGGGTAATCATCAACAAACTTATTAGCGTAATATGTTAGAAATGATAGATAAATAAGAGACACGTAAGGAAAGGAACATCATAACCTACAATTAACGCAGTCATGCATTGTAACAACAGCAAAACCTACAAGCAATTAGAATTATCACGGCAATCAGCCAGATTAGCAACATGATGCGTTAACCAAAGCACAAAACGAGGATTAGTTTAAGAAAACATGAAGAACATCAATGATTATTTCCCTCAAGTGAAGATCATCCGCAGATCAACAGCATGAACCCCACCACAACAGAGACAAAGTGTTAATCATACTATCGAGGTAAAACCCCCGCATCAACGACAACAAACCAGGATAACCAGTGACAATGTAATAACCAACACATTATCGATGCAAAACCCATAGATCCGCAACAAAAAACCCCAATATAACAGGAACAGAGCATAACTCCCCAATTCACCGATCGAAATCGAAAATTAACCACAGAAATGTGGCAAACACTGATAAATACCCTCCCTTAAACGAAAAACACCTGCAACAGACTATCACCCTCCGATTCAACAATACAGAACGAGGATTAATTGCCAAGACATGGGAAGTAACGATAATTATCATCTTCAAGCGAAGAACACCCACAGATCCACAACACAAGCCCAATCATAACAGAAACAAAATGCTAATCGACGTACTATCGGCGCAAAACCCTGAATCAACAATAAAAACCCCACGCCTACCAAAAACAGGATAGTATCCGACCAACCACTAGTGCAATTCTAAGATTATTGAAGAAAACATGAAGAACATCTACAACTTATCACGTTTATATGTAAAACACCCGTATATTAACAGCATAAACCCAGGATACCGGAGAAAAAGGTCAATCCACCGTTCATCGATGCAAAACACTAGATCCGTAAGAAAAAAGCACCCAACATAATCAAAACAGAGCCTCACACCACAATTTTCCCATATAAAACATTAGATCAGTGAAGAAAACATCAATTCCACAAGGAAACCCTTCGTCCGTAAACAACTAACCCAAACAAACGGTAAATAAACGTAAAATTCCCCGATTCATAACTTATGTCCGTCGCCACCTTTCCCCATGCACCAAAAACATAAATCAACGCAAATCATAGCAGGATTAGCAACATATTAACCTAGAAAACACAATTAACCGATCAAAAATAGTTGGGTGCTCGAATTATTGGTTCCATCGGTGCCGACGCCCACAAATCCGATTGGAATTGCAGATCTGCGTACGCCGGCGACCATAATCTCACGTCTTAATTCAGTAGCCTTCCCACAGACGGCGCCAGTTGGTGAATTAAGAACCAACACCTAAACTATAAGATGTAAAACGTGGACTATACCTAGTAAAGTTGATCGGAAAGAGTGAAATGAAGCGATCGGAAAACAGGAGCTCAAAGGAAAATTAGCTGTTGTATTTGAAAGTATATGATAGCGTAATTGTAATACATGAGCTGAGGTCTATTTATAGAGTACAGGGAAGGGTAAAATGGTAAAATTGGTATGAGCGCATGCATTTGGCGTGGTCGAAGGGCATATCCGGAATTTCATCTTTACGCGGGAAGTCTTCCGTGTTTCTGACGATCCCTCTGATGGAGGTGATCTCTCTGGCGTGGATGACTTCTCTGACACGGAGGACTTCTCTGATATGGAGGACTTCTCTGACATGGAGGACTTCTCTGACTTGGAGGACTTCTCTGATGTGGAGGACTTCTCTGACTTGGGGGACTTCTCTGACTTGGAGGACTTCTCTGATATGGAGGACTTCTCTGGCAAAAGCCATTCCTCTGGTGGGTGAGTTGTCTCTGATGGATGAAATCCCTCTGGTAAGAATGATTCTTTTGACCAGCATGATTCTTCCGGTGATGATGATTCCTCTAATTTATATCATTTCTCAACTTTACACATATTACTCCTCATCACATTCTTTCTTTGGCTTTTCATAGCCAACCATCTCATCGTCGACGAGAAGAGGACTCACTCTACATCTGTTTGTTTAGCTTGATGAGGCTGCAGCTGGATTAATGGAATTGAAAGTTGCACTCTGCGACTTGATTTCTTCAAGTTTCTTGTTGATGATTGCTATTTTCTCCGATACTCTGCGGAGCGGAAACTGATGGTAGATGTCGTGGATGGCGCCGTGAATCTTGCGAGTGATGGTGTAATGTGTAGGGCGGCGAGTGAAAGATGAAGTCGTCATCGACATCTTCGATTTCGTAGGCGATTTTCCCAACGTTTTTGACGAATTCTAGCAGCGTCTGGCTCCCTTCACGCCGGCGGTTCTCTTCCATGAAAGCCAGCATCAAGCTAAGCCATGTTTTCATGCTCTCGATATCATCCTTCTGATTGGATTTGGTAAGGAAAGGAATAATGATCTGGACTACACTCAACGCCGACGCAACTGCCACTTCCGCCATTTTTTCTTTTCTTTGTTGGGATGAATAAAAGACGGCCAGCTTCCAAGGGATATAAGAAAAAAGTCGATAGACGATGTTAATTGCTGGACTACTTTGTGAATTTCTCCGATTGACACTTCATGCTAATGACTAGTACTACTTGCTCTAAATTTAAACTCCGTCTTCTCAACTTAGTGTTCGTTTGGTTCAAGTAGAAGAATGAAAATATAGGTCCTGCCTTGATATTTTTTGGGGACTCTAGGTGAAAAGATAAAAAAAGGCCCCCTCTAAAAATTGAAATTTCAATTTGCAGCAAATTTGAGATAATTGTATAATTATAACATTAACTATAAAGTGCAATAAACTAGAAAACTAAGGTGAAATAATTTAAATTTTAATTTTAACTTTCTTTTAGAAGCAAAATCATCAATTTCTTCAAGATCAAGTTTTTCTAATACCTCGTGATCAATGCATAAGACCACTATTAGAATGAGAGAGAGAGATTACGATATATAAGAGAATGAGAAGAGATGGAGCATTCTGAATAGAGTACGGAAGCGAGAGTCGGAGAGAAAGAGAAAGACGTTATTTTTGAAAAATACACTAGAATATTGAAGTAGATCAAATGAACTTAGAGAATTTCTTTTTTATTATTAATGTTAATATGATTAAGCTTTACTTTTTTGGGGGGCCCTAAGCCCTTACCCCTTTTGCCTAATGGAAGGACCGACTCTATGGAAAGGGAATGAAATCAAATATAAGAGAGAAACTGTAATAAGAATTATTTTTTATTGAATGTTTGGTTTAATAATAGAAATGAATCTTTAGTAAGAGATTTCTTTCTTTTATTTATCCTCTATTGAAGGGTAACAAATTGGGTGATAGGATTACTCTCAAATAAGGGTAATGATTAACTCATTACTCAAACCAAACAACAAATAATGGATTCAATTAATTGAATCTCTTTCCAACCCCTTAATAAACGACCAACCAAACATGATCCAAGAAGGATTGAGATTCAGTGTACCACCACTACAAAAAAACGTGTAATTACCGACGAAAATTACCGGCGGCGGCGGCGCCGCCGGCAATTTCCGACGGCACGGCGGCGGCAAAAAAGGCGACCCGCCTTTTGACTATTACCGGCGCATTACCGACGGCAAAACCGGCCGCCGCTAATTAGCGGCGGCTACGCCGTCACTAATTTAAATATATATTAATATAAATATATATTATTTATTACCGACGGCAATTGCCGTCGGTAATTACCGGCGGCAAGAGGCCGCCGCTAATCACCACCGCCGGTGCCATCCGGCGATAGCACCACCGCCGGCCGGCCAAAATTACCGACGGCATTTTGCCGCCGTTAATTACCGACGGCAGATGCTAATTACCGACGGCAAATGCCGTCGGTAATTAAATTTTTTTTATATTTTTTTATATTTTTTCATTTATCATCTAATAAATTGATCAAAGATAATAATACAAAAACATTAAAATTAAATATATATTGAAATACAAGTGAAAATTTAAACATTGATTATTACTAATTTAATATTATTACTAAGAATTCAAGATTCTTAGTAAGAATCTTATAATTATAACTTAAGAATGTTAATTTGATTAGTGATTCACTCATCAATCATCACTAATCCAAGATTATTACTAAGAATTCAAGATTCTTAGTAAGAATCTTATAATTATAACTTAAGAATGTTAATTTGATTAGTGATTCACTCATCAATCATCTCTAATCCAAAATTATTTTTAAGAATTCAAGATTAATTCTTAGTAAAAATCTTATAATTATAATTTAAGAATGTTAATTTGATTAGTGATTCACTCATCACTCATCACTAATCCAAGATTATTACTAAGAATTCAAGATTCTTAGTAAGAATCTTATAATTATAACTTAAGAATGTTAATTTGATTAGTGATTCACTCATCAATCATCACTAATCCAAGATTATTACTAAGCATTCAAGATTCTTAGTAAGAATCTTATAATTATAACTTAAGAATGTTAATTTGATTAGTGATTCACTCATCAATCATCACTAATCCAAGATTATTTTTAAGAATTCTTAATTCTTAGTAAAAATCTTATAATTATAATTTAAGAATGTTAATTTGATTAGTGATTCACTCATCACTCATCACTAATCCAAGATTATTACTAAGAATTCAAGATTCTTAGTAAGAATCTTATAATTATAACTTAAGAATGTTAATTTGATTAGTGATTCACTCATCAATCATCACTAATCCAAGATTATTACTAAGCATTCAAGATTCTTAGTAAGAATCTTATAATTATAACTTAAGAATGTTAATTTGATTAGTGATTCACTCATCAATCATCACTAATCCAAGATTATTTTTAAGAATTCAAGATTCTTAGTAAAAATCTTATAATTATAATTTAAGAATGTTAATTTGATTAGTGATTCACTCATCACTCATCACTAATCCAAGATTATTACTAAGAATTCAAGATTCTTAGTAAGAATCTTATAATTATAACTTAAGAATGTTAATTTGATTAGTGATTCACTCATCAATCATCACTAATCCAAGATTATTACTAAGCATTCAAGATTCTTAGTAAGAATCTTATAATTATAACTTAAGAATGTTAATTTGATTAGTGATTCACTCATCAATCATCACTAATCCAAGATTATTTTTAAGAATTCAAGATTCTTAGTAAAAATCTTATAATTATAATTTAAGAATGTTAATTTAATTAGTGATTCACTCATCACTCATCACTAATCCAAGATTAGCTAAGCATTCAAGATTCTTGGTAAGAATCTTATAATTATAACTTAATAATGTTAATTTGATTAGTGATTTACTCATCACTCATCACTAATGTAAGATATTACTTAAGAATTCATGATTCTTAGTAAGAATCTTATAATTATAACTTAAGAATGTTAATTTGATTAGTGATTCACTCATCAATCATCACTAATCTAATATTATTACTAAGAATTCAAGATTCTTGGTAAAAATCTTATAATTATAACTTAAGAATGTTAATTTGATTAGTGATTCACTCATCAATCATCCCTAATCTAATATTATTACTAAGAATTCAAGATTCTTGGTAAAAATCTTATAATTATAACTTAAGAATGTTAATTTGATTAGTGATTCACTCATCAATCAACACTAAGGTTATGAATGGTGTATAAACTAGATTGATAAAAAAAAAATCGAAAATTAATAATAAATTAATTAATTAATATTTTTCCGACATAAAAATAAGAACGAAAACGAGCTCAATCCGTAATTAGCAACATTTTTTGTATATCATCTCGATATATTATAAGGTTATGAATATATATGATATTGTATATTGAAGTAGACTTTAAATGAATTAATAGATACTATATATATCAATAATACGAGTGTTCTGTACTGGTGACCATTCGAAAAGAACTTCAAGGTTAAGCGTGCTTGATTTAGAGCACAACTAAGATGGGTGACCGACTGGGAAGTTCGTCTAAATTATGCAATACTGTATAAATACGGAAATAAATTGTGGATATACATTAAAATAAATAAATAAATAAAATAAAATAAAATAAATAAATTTAAAAATATTACCGAGGGCAAATGCCGTCGGTAATGCCGTCGGTAATTACCGACGGCATTTTGCCCTCGGTAATACCTTGAACAACTCCGGCGTGTGCGCCACCGCCGTCCGGTGGGGCTTACCGACGGCGGTAGCGCCGCCGGTAAATAGCGACGGCAATTGCCGTCGGTAATTTTCCGGCGACAACTCTCCGCCGTTCAACGGCGAAAAATGCCGGCGGAAATGCCGGCGGCGGCGCCGCCGTTAATTGCCGGCGGCGGTCGATCGCCGTCGGTAACGCCGTTACCGACGAGTCGATTAGCGGCGGCAACTTGCCGCCGGCATCGCCGCCGGTAACACTATTTACCGGCGGCTGTCTTTTGTTACCGACGGCATTTTGCCGTCGGTAATTAGCGATTTTTTTGTAGTGCACATTTTATATCCCACTTTGTGTCCCACTTTCAATTTTGTTTAATTTCTTATATATATTTTCTTCAATTTTAATTTTATATGCTTTAGTTTAATTTTGTGATTATTAACTAGGGTTTATTCCATCAATCTAGGGTATATAATTATTTTTTATCATTTAATTTCACTTTTATTAGCTAATAATATGTTGATAAATTCAAAGTGATGTACTTTTATTTTTATAAAAAAATATTTTTAAAATAATAGATATAAGCATGAGACACAATGACACACATAAGATTGTGGGACACTGGATCTCTTCCCATCTAAGAGGGTGTTTGTTTAAGTTTATAAGTTGTTTAAGATCTTATATATTTTTTCAAAATGTTAATTACGATAAAATCCTAAACAATTTATAAGTTCCTCTAAATATTATATTTCGAAATTTTGTAGTAAAAAAATAGTCTTAATTCTCATTTTACCTTTGTCATCAATAGATTTTTTTACTTTCTAATCGAGACATACATTTATTGATAGATAGAGGGAGTATTTCATAAAAATGTGGTGAAATCAAGACAAAGTTATTACGTGAGGGTAACATTAGAAGAAGAGTGATGCTAAATAGTCACATTGTGGCCATCTACAAATTATTTAAATAGAAAAAAATATTATTTATTTAATTTATTTTTTAAAATAAAAATAAGATTTAGTTATTTTATTGTATTCTTTACATTGTAGTTATTTTTTTATAATTTCTTTGTTAAAAATAAATTAAAAATAAAAGATGCAAAAGAAATTACAAAAAATATAATAAAATAATTAAATCTTATTTTATTTAAAAAATAAATTAATTAAATTAAATTAAATTTTTTTTCTATTAAATTAGATTGTGTGTGACCACAGGGTGACTGCATAAATTTATTGCGTTTAGAAATAGTTGGGGCATCGTAATTCGATTATCCTTTTGCAGTTATCAAACCATGAATAAGATAAGTGAGTGTGGGATAAATAATGATGTGATGCATAATTTGAAAATCCAGGTAGGTTGTGGTCCTTGTGTAAGTTGTATGTAGGCTTCCTCTTATCGTCTTCGTTCCCCATGACAAATACCAACTTTATTAAATCTGACATAGTTAGGTTTTGTTTTAATTGGTTGGTTGTGTGGTAGATTCCACGAATTTAAGGAGATAATGTAGGCATTAAATTTATAGCCTATTAAACCTTGTTGTGTGAAAATTATAGATTAAATATGAAATTATAGTATATTTTATTTTATATTATAGAATTAAATTAAATATAATTTCAAGATTAAATAAATATATAATTAATAATTGACTATGTGGATTTATTGACCAGTTAAAAATTGACATGTGAAAAATCTACATAAAATATTTAATATTTTATGTAGATAAATATGAATCTTGAGGAGCCAATCAAATCGCGCCACCTCAGCCCTAAAAGCCCAACATGATAGGCCAAAGCCCACCAGCCCACTACATTCTTCACCTATAAATATGAATCATTTGTGGAGTCAAAAGGAACAGAAATCATTTTGAGAGCTTTGAAGGAGTAATTCTCTACAACGAAGTAATCTCCAACAATCAAGGCGTTCTGCAAAGAAAATCAAAGAGTTCTTCATCAAATTCATCCAAGTCAATGTTTGATTCAGAAATAAGGTGGAAGCCCTCTGGATTGACGTTATCAAATCAAATTCAAGTCAACGTTCAAGTTCAAGGAGATCAAGAAATTATATTTCCCTCCAAGGATTTGAAGAAGTTTGAAGAGGAGAATCAGCGGATTAAAGTAGAGAATCGCAACCCGCAACAAATTAATCTCAATCCATATATTTTGGATTTGTACACATTTTTGTATTTCATTAAATTGAATACAATAAAATTTGTGTTTACAAATTTTGGCACGCCCGGTGGGACCTCTCTACCTCTCATCTCTCCTCTTCACCAACAACAACTCAAGCAAATTCAAATGGAGAACAAAGCTTCAAGTGCTGCCCTAAACATCACTTTGGAGAACATTGGTATTATCACTCGAGGCAAAGCTAGGCTATTGGAGGAGATTTCCAAGTCTGCTTCAGTAATGGAGGGGTATTCAACCGCAAGCTACTCTCTTGAAGCTCCTGTCATGGTGACTGATAAGGAGTAAAATATGCATCATCGCTGTACACAGTGGAAATCCCATCTTTGGCCGGATCATCCATGAAAATGCTAGCTTTGGGGTTTGTATCCAGCCTTGCCGGATTCCAACGCTTTAAGAGCCAGCCTTGCTGGATTCTAGCCTTGCCGGATTCCAGCGTTTCCAGAGCCAGCTTTGCCGAGAGCCAGCTTTGCCATCAACTTGGGCTTCATTTCTTTGTTTTGGGGCTTTAGGGTTAGACCCAATTAGTCATCTATAAATAGGACTCTTGTACATGGAAAATGGGATTCATTCTGACTACTTCACTTGTAATTGTAAACTTCTCTCTAAAAAGAGTGGAATTATTCGGGCAACTTCTGTGGATGTAGATCTTTAAAGACCGAACCACGTTAAATTCTCATGTTATCTTATATTTCTATATGTTCTATTATTAGGTGTTAAATCTTGCTTCATCAACTGGCGCCGTCTGTGGGAAAGAATCGGGCTAACACGTGAGAATTTTGTTTCTGGTCATGGTGCATCGGAAAAAAAATATAACAGATTCACCGCCGCCCCAAATTTCGGGAGATCTCAGCGAAAAAACTGGAGCCCAATTTCAACTAGAGGCCAGCACTAGCAAAAGGGCCGATTCAAAAAAGGGTATTAGAAAGAGAGCCGATTCTAAGGTCAGCCACAATGCCACCTCGGGAATAGAAAGAGAGCCGATTCTAAGGTCAGCCACAATGCCACCTCGGGATTACAGTAATTTCAGTGATTCCGTCGACACCACCACCTCGGAGTTCTAGCGAACATAGTCGCCAGACTTGAATCTAGCCATCCGCCGCCACCAAATCATCCTTGAACATACCGATCTGAATTTCTTCTGGTTCTCCAAATCATGCTTCGATTCCAATTGTAAAGTCTGCAAAAGCCCTCAATCCACGTTCCTGATCTGCAAGATGGGAAGCATTTTAATCTCACTCCCTCAATCAGTCCCTAATCGAGGACCCCATAAACAATCCCCAGAAATCTCCATAAATCCTCCGATTGGCGAGCAATTTCCGTTCTAAAATTAGCCGATCGTCAGTGTTTTATCCGGCGATTCTCGAAGGATTCCCTCACGCCACTTGCCGCCTCTGCTCAGGCCGCTGGCTGTCGCTTGTTCTTTTTCGACCTTAGATCGACGTCGCACCAATCGTCGCTAGGTCCGAGGTTTTCTTACCTTATCTGGTTCGATTTCTTCGAATTAGCACAGAAGAGAGATATATTGAAAACCCACCCGAAGGAGGATCTGTGCTTCATGAAGAAACAGAAACAAAAGCTAAGTTTTCTCTCTTAAATTTGATCCCTCTTATCTGGCATAGATCGGCGAGATCGCCACCGCCGTCCAATCAACATTACCGGCGACGGTGGCGCCGGCGGTAATTAGCGGCGGCGTTTACCGCCGGTAATTCTCCGACGATTCTCCGCCTTTTAACGGCGACATTACCGGCGACGCGGCCGCCGGTGATTGCCAGCGGCGTATGCTCGCCACCGGTAATTGAATTACTGATGAGGACATTATCGGCGGCAAGTTGCCGCCGATAATGCTGCCGGTAATGTATTTACCGGCCGCCGTGTCCCTATTATAGACGGAAAATGCCGTCGGTAATAGGCCTTTTTTTGTAGTGACTACTCCAAATAATAGCGCTACAGAACCGTTGGACGTTGGAGATGTTTGCACTGCATTCGGTATTTTACATTGCCCATTCGGTATTTTCACTATTTCAAATAATATTATCCCTCCAAAATTGGAGGGATAATATTATCTATCCTTGAAGTGAAAATAAGGAAGAAAAAATATTTGTGTCAAATGTTGGAAAAGAAAGAAGATATTTAAAGACATAAATTTTTATTATCCATCTTTTTTCGTGGATAAATTTATCCATCAAAGTAAACGCACACTAATGTGGATAAATACACATTTACAAGGAAACATAGTGAGCAATGTTTTGGTTCAATGTGAGAAAGAAAAAGGATCGGAGAGATTGTGAAACGACCAAACGTGATTTCTGAGAGTGTATGAATGAATGAGATGAATGTGTTTAACCCAATCGCGATCTTCACCATTGATGCTAAGTCGAGCTATCAACTCCTCGGCCATGTCGTAAAGAGTCAGCTCTTCAACCTTGCTGAGACTTTCTACTCCCAACACCATCGTCACAATATTAGGGCATCTACCAAGCGTTAATTGCTTAAGCCCAGGCATTGCTTTATTCTCAATCTTGATCATATTCAGATTGGCGAAATCCTCCACTACCAGATTCTTAAGCTTTTGGAAACCTGAAGCTTCAAATATCAAGTCTTCCCCAGTAAAGCTATCAAGCAGCACAAGCTCCGTCAGATATGGGAGTCGTTTCAGAGTGTCTAGAGGGCTCTCGCTCAGTTGAGACCACATCAAACCAATCTTCAGCAGATTATCCAGTTTGCCGATCCATCTCGGCATCCTTTCCAAGCGCCCTCTCAGATATAGACGTTCGAGGGTCATGGGAGGATGCTGCATCTCCTCCTCCATTTCGATGTATTCTTCCTTTGCATCGGAGGTTATCTTGAGAGTTTTCAGACACTTGATCAATTGAACAGCTGCCCACAGATGTTTGCCGTGTTCCCTTTTGAGCCCCGTCACTCCTAGCTTCCTTAGTTGGGTCAATGCTTTCAAGTCTTTCAGGATTCTACCATTTGGGCCGACCTTCACGAGGGACAAATGTTGTAGCTTTGTTAATTTGCTGATTCCCTCGTGCAACTTGACACCTTGGACGGAGTCGAACGCTGCGTAATCGCTGACGTTGTATTTGTAGACCAAGAGGTGACAGAGGTTGTGCAAGTTGGATATTTCTTGCGGAAGCTCTGTCACATCGGTTTGTTTCAGGTCCAAGGTTTCAAGGTAAGACAGTTTCTCTATGGATCTGGGAATAGAATCTATTTTGGTGTCTCTAAAACTCAGATACCTCATAAGGGTGAAACGGGTGATTTCCTTGGGGAATTTTCTCAGAGGCGCACCTTGCACATCTACGACTTTGATCAACTTAAGCTTTCGCAGATCTTTCTCAAAATTTGGGGGATCAAGCTCCCTGGAAATTAAAAACATTAAGCACTAGCTTAGAAATTTTATGTAAGAAGAAAAAACTAACCAAAGAAAGAGGCACACACCTAAACACAAACATGGAACGGACACTAGCAAAGTGATCACCCTCTTCCGCGGAAAGCTGGCAGCTGCCGTGGACAGACAGACGCCGAATCTTATGGTTTAGATTTTGATTGGTATTGTCTTTGGAAAAAATTGATGAAAAACTTTCCTCCTTGCATTTTCGGATGATGAACTTGAGCACGAGGTTGAGGACCCGACAATTTCTAGGTCGACCATCAATATCCCAGCTGCAAACATTAAGCAAGTTCCTGTGGATGAGTTGGTTAAGATAGTCTTCAGCAACTTCCTCAGCTGTCTGGTCATCGGTGGTCACTGCGAAGCGTTCAGCCACCCAGAGACGTATAAACCTGCGGCGCTCCACGGAGTGATCTTCGGGGAAAATGCTCATGTACAAGAAACAACACTTGAGGCTGCTGGAGAGGTCCATGTAGCTGCGCTGCAGAGCGTTGTTGATGGGGAAAAGGCTGGAGCTGCTCCGGCTTCCACTTCCAAGATCATAGTGAAATCTCTCCCACTCATGCAGACTCTGCGGTTTCTGCTCGAGTGCACCAGCTACTGCCACAATCGCAAGGGGCAGCCCTTCGCATCTTGTCAAAATTTTGTTGGAAATCTCTTTCAACGCTGCAGGGCATTGCCCGTTGGGGAAGGCCCTTCGGCGGAAGAGTTTCCACTCGTCCAATGATTCTAGACCGGGTAAGCTACATACATGATCAATGGAGGAGAGATTTGAGTACCTAGTGGTGACAATTATTCTGCTGCCACGTTTTGAATCGGGCAGTGCATCCTTGAGATCCATCCAATCTTGGTCTTTCCAAATATCATCAAGAACAACTAAGTACTTCTTCCCGGCGAGGTATCTCTGCAGCCGTGTTTGCAAAGTAGAGCCATCATCAGCTGGAAACGCTTCCTTCCTGGAGCTGCACAGCAGTTTTAGCAGATTCTGTAATATGTTGTCAATATCAGGGTGGTGAGACACGCATACCCAAGCATGGCAATCAAATTGTCCCTGAATCTGTGGTTTCCAGAAAACATTTTTGGCCAACGTAGTCTTCCCAGAACCAGCAGGACCAGCTAGGGCTAGTGTGAGTAGCCTCTTTTCTTCATCCACCAATCTCCTCATACATTCTTTCTTTGGGTTTTCATAGCCAACCATCTCATCGTCGAGGAGAAGAGGACTCACTCTAGATCTGTTTGTTGAGCTTGATGATGAGGCTGCAGCTGTATTAATGGAATTGAAAGCGCTCTGTGACATGATTTCTTCTATTTCCTTTCTGATGCTTGCTATTTTCTCCGAGACTCTGCGTAGCGGAAACTGATGGTAGATGTCGTGGAGGGCGCCGTGAATCTTGCGAGTGATGGTGTAATGGTGAAAGGTGTAGAGCGGCGAGTGAAGGATGAAGTCGTCAACGACATCTTCGATGTCGTAGGCGATTTTCCTAACTTTGTCGACGAGATCTAGCTGCCTCTTGCTCCCTTCACGCCCACAGTTGTCTTCCATGAAAGCCTGCATCGATCTAAGCCACCTTTTCATGCTCTCGATATCATCTTTCTTCACATTCAAAGTGAGATTGGATTTGGTGAGGAAAGGAATAATGATCTGGACTACACTCAACGCCGACGCAACTGCCACTTCCGCCATTTTTGTTTCTTTGTTGGGATGAATAAAAGACCCCAGCTTCCAAGGGATATAAAAAAAAAGTCGAGAGATGATGTTAATTACTGGTTCATGCTAATGACTTCTATTACTTGCTCTAAATTTTAAACTCCGTCTTCTCGACCAAGGGTGTTTTGCTTAAGCTCCTTAAAACAGTTTATAAATCATTTAATATCTTATACATTTTGTTCAAAGTGTTCACAATAATAAATTTTTAAACAATTTATAAGCTCCTCTAAAAAGACGTTTACTTTATATGATTGATAGTTGTATGTAGTGGCGTAGCCAGGAATTTATATTGAGGGAGACTGAACTTTTTATACGGGGGTTCGGGGGCGGTAGCCTCCGTTTTTTTTTTTTTAGGTATTTCGTACATTTTAGACATTTCTACTTAATAATTTAAGAATAAATACTCAGTGAGCTAGTTATTTTCGTTTGAGAAAGCAATAATAATTGACTTCGACGTGTATTCATTGATTGAAAACGTTGCAATATCTTCTCATTGTTAATTGTTGAAAAAATCTTTTTATACACAACCAAACTGTCATATATCCACTCATTAATCAGTTATATATGTTTATAAAATTAAATAAAATGCAAAGAATACCAACAAATAGAAGAATTGATACAAAATTAATTATCACAGCTTCGTTTTAACCACCCCTTAATCATAAGCATAATTCGCAACACAAAATAGTATCAGAACCAAGAATAGCCAACAAAAATAATGCAATCAAATTAATAAAAATATATTTTTTTTAATTGGAAGTGGGCTGAATTATTATTATTTATAAATAATAATAATTTTTTTTTAATTTGGGGGCTGGGCCACCCTAGCCCTTACATAGCTCCGCCAGTGCTTGTATGATTAAGTATTTTTATCCTTCATATTAGGATTACTTCAATTCCATATTTTCAATGGGACATGAATAGGCAAAAAAAAAATCTAGTTTAAATGATGAAAATAATCAAGGGCCTTAGAATATCTCAAAGATTCAATTTATTATATTAATTTTATTATTTTTATCCATCAATATTAATCCTACAAAGTAAACGCTCTCTGGTCGAAATTTTATCGTAAAAAAATTGTCTTACCTCTCATTTCACCTTTATCATGATACAATCTTTTTACTTTCTAATCAAGACATACATTTATTGATAGATATAGGGAGTATTTCATAAAGATGTGGTGAAATCAAGACAATTATTACGTGGAGATATAAGAGGGTAACATTTAGAAATACTTGGGTCATCGTGATTCGATTATCCTTTTGCGGTTATCAAACCATCAATAAGATAAGTGAGTGTGGGATAAATAATGAGGTGATGCATAATTTGAAAATCCAGCTAGGTTGTGGTCCTTGTGTAAGCTGTATGTGGGATCCCTCTTATGATCTTATCGTCTTGGTTCCCCATGACAAATATCAACTTTAATTCTGAGAGAGTTATGTTTTGTTTAATTGGTTGGTTGTGTGGTAGATTCCACGAATTCAAAGTGAAAGATGCCAAATTATTAGTCAAGTAAACAACCTATTGTAGAAGTAGATTCCTCCATGAAGCTGCATTTGATAATAGTAATAGAATCAATAGTAACAGTGTGCACTGCATACAATCTATAAACTTTACATTAATCAATTTTTAGGTTTGAATAATTGTAATGTAAAGTTCATAGATTGTATGAGAGGGCAACGCACAAGTTTTAAAAAAAAATTAATACATCCGTGGATGTGGATTGTATGAGAGGGATATGAACTCCGATCCCTCGATTCATGATAAGTGTGGTGTAGATGAGAGGGCACAAGTTTTAAAAAGTTTAGTACGTCCGTCCGTGCGATACACGACGAGTATCAAAATTAAAGACATATTTAAATAAATAAATATAAATATTAAACATAATCAAAATATAAGTAAGTACAAAATATATTTTTAAAATAAATTAAAATAATCACCTCAATTATTCAATACAAACCCTAATTTCAAAATGTGATTTTTCAATTTTGTATAAAATGTAATAATAATTAGAGTTATATTTATTAAACAATTAAAAATTATTTAAAATAAAATTAGCATTACACATTATTATTACAGTATTACATGTCATAATAAATATTTTCATACACAAATTTAAATAAAAATTCATATTTAAAATTATATTTTTAATAAATGTAACCAATTATTCATCTATAAAGATATATTAAAATTATACAAAAAAATTATTTTTTAAAAATAGTTATAAAATGAACCAATATATTTTCCTTCACCTTTATTACATTCGAAACTATTATAATTAAAAAACATGTAAAACACAAAACATGATATTTAGTGATTTTCCCTTTAAAATAATATATATATATATATATATATATATAATTCATTAATATAGTAGGAAAAAAAAGTAAATGTGTCATTAAGGAGAAAGCAATTACTACTATTAAAGAGAGAGTGGAGAGGAGAGAGAAAAAAATTGTTTTAAAACTTCAAATTACCGTAACTCGTTCATTCTTTTTATGGTTATACTAGCAGAAAGAACGTACGTTGTACGTGTAATTAATGTTATTTTAATTGGTAATCTATTATTTAAAAAAATCTATTAATTTATTACTTTTATTAGATAATTAATTGGATGAATATATTTATTTATAATCCTTATCTATCACTATATATATAAAGTATTCTTTATAGATTTGGGTGATAAATAAATGTATATCAAAATAGATTTATATTTTATAAATATAATAATAAATATATAACATGGGTAAAATAGGCAATCCACAAGTTGTGCCTTAAACTGCCTTAGGCTCTTTTTCTATTAGTATAGATTATAAAATTGAAGATAGATTTTTAATGGAGTCCCATTTTGAGAAAGTTATTTTGAACAGTAAAACACAATATTTGGTCACCCATCTAAAAAAACACAAAATTTGGCCATTTTTTATGTTTTAAGACTGTTTTGCCCTTAATTAAGGCGGATCGAATTCGAGTTTGCGCGCGGGTTAGGTACACTTGGCACTATTAGTGCCAAAAGTACCAACAAAAAAAAAAAAAAATTGGTACTTTTAGCACAAATGACAATATTAGTGCCAAAAGTACCAATAATTTTTTTTTAAACCAAGTAAATTGATACTTTTGGCACAAATGGTAATATTAGTGCCAAAAATATTATTCGATGATTAAATCCTAAATGAGGAACCTAAACCCTAAATGAAGAATGTAAACCCTAAATAGGGAATTTGAACCATGAATGATGTCACAGCCCGCCCTAACTAGGGATAGTTAGGCCGAGTGATCCACGACTAGGGATGGGGTTAAAGAAGAAGGGGAAGAAAATGGACGTCATTTATAGCTGTAAAACTTACTCATCTTAATAAAACTCGTCATTTTTATTCATTAATACTCAATTGAAAACAGTCTATGAAAGACAGCATAAAACTTAATTAATATCATTAATCAAGTTATACATCATATGAAACCATTTTATTAAGACTCAAAGTATGACATAACATACTATAACATCAACAACATCTTGCAGCGGAATGTAGCTAGACATATGTATGAAGACATATTCTAGACATGTTAACTATTTATTAACAACCCTGGAGACTCCGCTCATTGTAGCACCATCACCACATCAGCTCAACCTGCACATTTAGAAAACATATGCAGGGCTGAGTACAAAAGTACTCAGTGGGCACGTATGCCTAAGTATAAAAATACATGCTTCAAAACTGTAAATTGTCATGCCATCATAAACAGTACAGCAAGGGAGTTTTAGCTAAAAGGCCCAAGCTTACTAAATTCATTTGTGATTCTTAAAGTTCGACTGATCAGTCTAAGTTCTCTTGTAATCTATCATATCTGGAATTGTGTGCCGGAGAGGTGGCCACCTCTCACGGTCACTTGACCGGCCAACCCGCTAGATGACTCACGGTCACTGGTGTACACTAGCCCTGGCAGGATAGCTATCAACTGCTCAGGACTCGAATTCGATTGCATCATTGGCAAAGCCAAAGCAGATAGATATCATACTAAAATTTAAACATTTTATGGCAAGACAACAGTTGTAATATTTTCCAGTTCAAAAATTTGTAGCGAAATAACTTGTTCAAAGGTAGCATTAAACTCGTTTGATAGATATATAAAACTGAAATTAACAGTTAAATCATCTCATGCATTCATTCGTATAAGAGGCCTACGACACGTAGGGGATCTCTACATACGTATAGTAAAAGTAATGCCCACCTGATACGCTTAATGAAATAGAAGTCTTTGCTTGTTCACTCTACACTGCCACTCAAACCTTCATTATAATGAGGTTCCCAAGTAAGATTGGATAATAAGTAAGTAAATAGAAAGTAAATCTTGAATGAAACTTCTATCACTTGAAAGTTGCATCCTCTAATCTGAGTATTCTACTTATATGGACTTAACTAAAAGCAAATAGTAACATCACATCTCTTGGGATATCTCAACTTGAGAAAAGCTTAATAGTAAACTAATCCATTCTATATAGATTAGCTTACAATTAATAACTAAACATCAATCACTTAGCATAGTTCTATTAATAACTTGCTCAAGTAGGAAATCTCAAATATGTAATCATATATGAATATCAACTTTGAAATATCATATAAAATCATCCTCTTTAGAGAAAAATACAAACTTTACATTTTTAGAAATCTCTCAGTCTATTTTTATTATAAAATTACAAAAATACAATACATCAAGTGTATGAGAAGTTATATCACAAAAGGCAAAATCTACCACTGAACTTCGCTGCTTCGTGCAGTACATTTCAGAAAATAATTTAGCATATCTAATGGTCTCGGATTTAGCTGAACTTTTGCAGAGAACGACTACACATGATGAAGTTATTACAGTAAAAATTTCAAGTTATTTGGACTACGAAAACATCATCAAAAGTACCCCGAAACATACTGTTCTGTCCAACCCGAAATCTGACAGCAATGCTCATTGACATATCACTCATATTTTCCTCAAATAACAGCTATAGGCACATTAGCATGCTTTAGTTTAACTTAATTCTAAACAATTACTAACTTGAAACAGGTAGTAATCAACATGATACAAGAGGCAAAATCGTTTTCTTCCACAACAGCCTATTTCTCGAAATAGCAAGAAGAAGAGATAGGAGAATTTCTTCTATTCTACTATCAATAAGACTTAATCCAAGATTTCTCACCTTAATATACGTTTCTGGATGAATATAGGTGTGATTTTTTTGAAGTGATTCTTGGAGCTTGGATCGACAAACATGGAGGTTGAAGAAAAGAAGAGGGATACGGCACCTTGGTAGAAGAAGGGAGAAAAGGAAGGTTGTCTTTCCTTATAAGCTAATTCATAAAGTCCACTATACTTATCCAATAAAATACACCTATTATTAAAATCTATAAAATTGCTATTATAGAAATAGCACTATATAACCTTCAATCAAGCACTTTAGGAACAAACTCTTCTTATAACTATCGAGCCACACATCACATACAAAATAAAATATGAGTATGTGTGGGTTTAAAATTCTACACCTTAACTAACTCACAAAATAATTCTATCATTTCCTTATCATAACTTAATAATATAAAACCTCACTTGAATAATTTGAAAAATAATCTCAATAATTAAGAAATAATAATAAATCTAATATTTATGCTTTAATAATAAATCATCACTTATTAAAATAAGAAAGCTCATAGATAAATAATTAAATAACATCCGTCACTTCAATTAGTCGAGCAATAAGTCGACTAATAATATTTCTTATTTATCACCATTCTCATCTCTGAAAACAATAGAATAATCCCTTTAACTAGGAATTATAAACTTGCTTCAAAGAATAAAATTAATAAAGGATGCAAATTAAAAGCTCAGGATTTTATAATAATATCTCATCTCATCTCTAGTATCCCTATCTGCATCTATAGTCTATATAAATACCATGCCTATTAGTATTTCTACAAATTTATAGTAAAGATCTGATTCAACATAATTCAGTAAACAACAAAGAAATTCCACAGGAGAATACTAATTGCACAGCCGTGGTACATGTACATGGGCTTCCCCATTAAAAATGTCTGTTGTTTACACCTTTTTTTTCTCCATCCAAATCCAAAAAGAAAATAACAAAGGGACCCCTACCGTTCAAGTTGAAGATTTGGCCTTTAATTTGGTAGCACTCAATTTCCAAATATGACAAAACATCATCTTCTGCTCCCAATTATTGATTACTACTAAACTAATCACTCATTGCAGAATATGGTACTAAACAATGCAATTAAATGAAAACGGATCCCCATTATTCAAAAACCAAGAAAAGATTTTCTCTCCCACAAACCCAAAATAAAAACTTTCATTATTGGACTCGTATCGAAAAACTAAGAATATTTCTCGACGACGTGCATGTAAGATTTTGAAAGTCGACAAAAAGACGAAATAGCAGTATTTTACTATTCATCGTCAAAAAGTCAAAAATTTCAAAAACGTCTTAACGGACTCAGATTTCACTTCCGAGTTCATCTTTCTCATTCAAATAATTATCTCGAATTATTCAAATACTCAAACTCAAATACGGATATAAAATCCCACATCATTCTCACATTATCAAAAGAACATCTCAATATAAAAAAAATAACAATAAAACTTCATATAACTTCTCATTTCTTTACAAAGTAATCAAACAAGGGATCTATACCCTAATCACTCAAACTCAAGCAATTAAACACGTCATCAAAAGCCCGGGTATTACATACCCTCCCCTTAAAATAAATTTCGTCCCGAAATTTGTACCTCTTGTAAATGTTTCGGGTACTTCTCTCACATCTTATCCTCAAGCTCTCTTTCCACTTCTTTCTAAGTATCATATCTCCATTGGACCTTATCCAATGCAATCGACTTATTACTCGATTGCCGAATTTTATGATTTAGCATCATCTGAGGTCTCTCTTCATAACTCAAGTCTGGTTCTAAGATCATTTCTTCTTAGTAAACCACATGGTTTGGGTCGAAAATATGTATCCTCTCAATTGTGACACGTGAAACACGTTATGCACATTTCCAAAGCTAGGTGGCAAAGCCAACCTATACGCTATTGGACCTATCTTTTGCAATATCTCGTAAGGACTTATAACTCTGGGTCTAAGCTGTCATTTAACTCCAAATCTATTCATCCCCTTTGAGGGTGAAACCTTCAAGAAAACTTTGTCTCCTATCTCGAAACTTTGTCTCACATCTTATAGGTAAACTCAATTAGTGGCAACACATTCTCCCGATTTACTCCTCTATCAAGGATAGTAGTTCCTATCATATCTTCTATCGCCTGCTATGCTAAAATTCATCCTTGTACCCAACTCTTTCTGTAACTCATCCAAAAACGTGATGTAATTTTTTTTTCTCTTTCTGAGGTGATCTACACCGGTACTCAATGCAATCTTATAATCTCACGAACATACAATTGTGCTAACTTATCTGGTCCATACGCGACTAGGATCAGTATGAAATGTGCAGATTTTGTTAGTCGATCTACAATCACCCAAATTGCTGTATTTCCTCTTTGACTTTTCGGTAAAGCTATCACAAAATCCATCGCTATGTGATCCCATTTCCACTCGGGAATCTCCAACGGTTTTAACTTCCCATAGGGTCGTTGGTGTAATACTTTCACTTGCTGACAAGCTAAGCATCGCTCTACAAACGAAGCTATGTCTCATTTCATTCCGTCCCACAAAAATCTATTTTTCACAACCTGATACATCTTTGTGCCTCCTGGGTGGGCGGTGTAAGGCGTGTCATGAGTCCCACTCATGATCGTATTCTTAAGTTCATCATCGCGGGGAATGCATATTCTCCCCTCAAATAAGATAGCATTGTCTGATGCTTTTTGGTAACTCTTGAGATCTCATGCTCTTATCCTTTCTCGTAACTTGTTCATTGTCTCATCTTTCCTTGTGCTTCAATCACCATTTTCCTCAAACTAGGCATCGTCGCAACAATACTTGCTATCGTCCCTGGTGGTTTTATCATCTCTATCCTCATCTTGTCAAAGTCCTTTATAAGCTCATCCTCTCTCGTGAGAAGACATCCTAACTTTGACGAGACCTTTCGGCTCAATGCATCGACTACTACATTGGCCTTGCCAGGGTGATAGTTAATGTCGCAGTTAACATCCTTTACTAATTCGAGCCATCTCCTTTGCCTCATGTTAATATCCTTATGCTTGAAAAAGTATTTCAAAGTTTTGTGGTCCGTGAAAATCTCACATCTAACTCCGTAGAGATGATGTCTCCAAATTTTCAGGGCATGCACAACGGCTGCAAGCTCTAAATCATGCGTTGGATAATTTATCTCGTGAGATCTAAGTTGTCGTGATGCATAGACTATAACTCTTCCTTCTTGCATCAAAACACATCCTAGCCCATTCTTCGACCCATCTGTGTAGATGGTATACTCTTTATCCATTTCCGGGACTAGCAGCACTGGTGCTGTAGTCAATTTCCTTTAAGCTCTTAAAAACTCTCTTTACACTCCTCTTTCCAATTGTACTTAGCTTCTTTTCTCGGTCTTGCTATCATGGAAAATCCTTCAATAAACCTCTGATAGTATCCTGCTAAGCCTAAAAAGTTGTGAATCTCGTTAGGCGTAGTTGGTGATCTCTACTCATGTACAGCTTGTACCTTGACGGGGTCAATTTTAATTCCTTCAGATGATATAACATGTCCTAGTAAAGTTACTTCGTTCAACCAAAACTCGCACTTGGTGAATTTGGCAAAAAGCTTCTCAACTCTTAGTATTTCCAACATCGTTCTCAAATGTTTTGGAGCTCCTGCTCATTCTTCGAATAGATGAGAATATCATCTATGAAAACTAGGACAAATTTATCCAGTTATTGATGAAAACTCAATTCATGTGATCCATGAAAACTACTGGTGCCTTCGTCAAACCGAATGGCATAACTATGAACTCATAGTGCTCATACCTCATTTGAAAAGCTGTCTTAGGTATATCATTCTGTCAAAATTTGAACTGGTGGTAATATGATCTCAAGTCAACTTTCAAGAAAAACTCGCTCCTCGTAATTGATCAAACAAGTCATCTATCCTCGGCAAAGGATATTTGTTCTTGAGTGTCAATTTATTCAGCTCTCGATAATCTATGCACATTCTCAACGTGCCATCCTTCTTTTTGACAAAAAGGACTGGTGCTCCCCACGGGGATACACTACGTCTAATAAAACCTAACTCGAACAATTCTTGTAGCTGAATCTTCAGCTCTTGTAGCTCCTTAGGCGCCATTCTATAGGGTGCCTTCGACACTGGTGCTGATCCAGGTTCTAGGTCGATAGTGAACTCCAACTATCTTGTTGGTGGCAATCCTGGTAAGACTTCGGGAAATACATCTCTATATTCCCTTACCACTGCTACATCCTCAAAGTTTTTTTTTTTTTTTTTACTTGATTCTCCTTCATCATTCAAGTAAACTAGGTAAGCTTGTGCTCTTTTCTTTTTTACCAATTTCGACGCCTAAAGTGCCGAAACGATTGGAACTCTCTTCTTTCTATCAATGCCGTGAAAACATGTCTGTTCCTTTCCAGGTGGTTGGAAAGTTATCTGTCTCTTCTTACAATCAATCGGGGCAAAGTTCTCTGCTAACCAGTCCATCCTTAGAATAATGTCTACGTTCCACATAGGCATTAAGTGCAAGGTTCTTGTTTTCATCTTTAGTGATCCTAACTCAAACTCTAATTTAGAAATCATGTGAGAAACTGTAGTAGCTCTTCCTACAGGAGTGATTACTCTCAACTTGGGACTAGCTCGTTTTAGTTCGAGTTTGAAGGTAACATGCTTCAAACACTTAAAGAATGCGAGGCTCCTGTATTAAACAGGATTCTAACTGGTGCATCCAATAACTTGCCCATACTACCTTAAAGTCCTGCCTTAAACCGGCATTTAAAACTCAGACATCTCTTCATCAGTATCCATCTTCTGATGAGCGAACGTGATAGCTCACAGAATTCTCAATTATACTCTACAACCGATTTCTTTCCTTGCATCAAACTTCGATAATCAGCCTCTCGCTGCTTACTGTACTCCTCGGTACATACTTCTCAAGAGTAGTCTTAAATTATTCTCAAGTATAGTTTACCAGTTGCTCAGGTGTTAAAGTCCTCTGACGTGCCTCTCACTAGTCTTATACATTAAAAGAATCTACTAGGATAACTCAAAAGTTGTAAGGGTTCAATCCTAGAACGACATCAAAAAAAATTGTTCAAGAGACTCAAATGAATGACCAGAGGGTAGAATGAAGTAACTACCAGGTCGAACAAAATGACCTAGAGTAAGAACCCATCTGGCTTTTCAACCGAAAGTTGAAACACATGGGTTTATAAACCCAAAACACGTCTACTGAGATTTGGATCATGCGGACTGGCCAGGTCCAACATAATCACTCCCCAGTCACACGGGATATACTATCCCGAACTTGGAAATTTTGTGTCTTCTAAACCCTCAACATACTATACATAACAAAACTTAAGTTCACACCAGCAAGCTAAAAGCTTAAACTCAGGGTCCTATGTTCTAGACTCTTGTTTCGAAAGTTCAATATTTTTTTGACTCTCCTCTCATGTTGCGGTGGTGGTGGCGGAGTATTATCCCGCCTATCCTTCACATCACACTCTTGATGACATCTTTGAGGCATTTTTGAAATCACAAAAGGAAAACTCAACTCGACCAACGCTCTAAGCATCCTCGAAACTCAAGTTCAATTTACTAACTCAACTTTAAGGAAACCCTCACGGTCACCTTAACATTCATCTGTAAGGCAATAAGCACTCACGAAATGCTACCAAAAAGACCACTCTGGTCAACCTAATATATCCATCAGTAGAATGCCTCTTTTTAGAGGGCTTACATAAAGGGGTTATTTAAACCCTACAAAAACCATAGTATCTATCGTAATGTCCCTTCTAAACCGACACCATTAATAGTACTATGTCTCGGTCTGGACCTCCTACGGTAATTGCTACCAGTTAACTCATCTAGTTACTACTTTAGCACACTAGGAACATCCATCTATTTAACATCAGTAGAGTACTATATTTGCATGCTTATCTATCATCATGTCAAAATCTCAAGTACCAGTATCTCCTAAGTAAGTTATATACATCGCAATGTAATTGCAACTAATCAAAAACGAGGGTGTACCGCGCATACTCTCAAGGTCATCCTTAGCTCTAGCCTACATCGACTTCTCTTCTCATCCTCATCAACTCTAGCCCTCCTCGGCTACTTCTCATCCTCATTATCGTTTATCATTTTATCATCTTTGGTAACTGATACTCAAGGATCGACTCGATATCTACTACACTCTTCTAGAGTCCCTGGTAGAAAACAGGCATCCGGTCAGTAGATCCGCATAGAAAATCTGGGTATCTGTAACAAATCCCATCTCCTGTGGGTCAAATGCTCAAGACGACATGTCCCATCATATTGAGTGGCTTTCTTCCTTGCTCAATCCTACCACTCGATTGGTAGCACGGGGACTAGGTGCACGATGCCATCCAGTCTAGTAACAACCATAAGGCTTTCATCCTTTCATAGTCTATGAACATGTGTTTGAAAATCTGCTAAGGTATCTCTGAACCACATACTGTACGCCTCGTCCTCGTATCCGATCTTTCCTGAGTTCGATCTCACAACAGTCCACTTTCGTGCAGTGCCAACAGTCCTGGCCAACCTATAAGGAGAACTTAAAGGTGACTCTAGGAACTAACTCTACTTGGCTCCAGCAACAGAAATAAACAAAACATAACTTAGCAAAACTCCTATTAAGTAGTACTGTTATCTTAAAACTCAAGCTCAAAACATCTAAATTCTCATCTCGTCCCGTCTTTACTTAGTAGGGAATCTCTCTAAACAATGATATTAGATCCCTTAATCTAAATCATCGTGACTCAGTAAGACAACTCAACAATTCTCTCTCAAAGCCATCTCCAAAGACTATGGCTCATGATACCTCCTCAAGTACCATTAAGGTTGCGTGAGCAAAACTCGCGTCACAAAACAACTCAACATATCGTACAATATGTCATTGCAGCATGCTAATAACTCATCATTAATCATGCTATTATACTCAAGCTCATAACTCAAACTCATAACTCAAACCAACAAGTACTTAAAGCAATTGTTAATTCTCTCAAGCTTTAGCTCTAAGTTCTCATTTCATCCTTCTACTTAGTAAAAAAAATCTCTCTTAACAATGACATTAGATTCCTTCATCTAAATCATCGTGACTTATCACAATTGCTCAAACAATTCTCATCACAAAACATCTCAAATACATCACATCATAACTCATAATTATGCATCCTCAATCATATAACATCATATGATATAAACGCTCTCATGATTCATCATGTAACATCAACATATGCTCTTACAACATAATAATTCATTATTAATCATGTTGTCATCCTCAAACTCAAACTATGCACCTTTAAAGTGTAACATCATAACTCATCATATAACCTCAACATCATGCTCTTCAAAATTTAACGTCAAATAAACTTTGAAATTTTACATACCTCGTTGAGCCTGGTGTGATGGTGCGCTGAGCTCACGGTTGTTAATAACTATTAGTCTAGTGACTTATTCTAGACTAAACTCAAGACTTCTAATTCAGAGCTTTCCTTCGCTCTGATACCACTCTGTCACAGCCCGCCCTAACTAGGGATAGTTAGGCCGAGTGATCCACGACTAGGGATGGGGTTAAAGAAGAAGGGGAAGAAAATGGACGTCATTTATAGCTGTAAAACTTACTCATCTTAATAAAACTCGTCATTTTTATTCATTAATACTCAATTGAAAACAGTCTATGAAAGACAGCATAAAACTTAATTAATATCATTAATCAAGTTATACATCATATGAAACCATTTTATTAAGACTCAAAGTATGACATAACATACTATAACATCAACAACATCTTGCAGCGGAATGTAGCTAGACATATGTATGAAGACATATTCTAGACATGTTAACTATTTATTAACAACCCTGGAGACTCCGCTCATTGTAGCACCATCACCACATCAGCTCAACCTGCACATTTAGAAAACATATGCAGGGCTGAGTACAAAAGTACTCAGTGGGCACGTATGCCTAAGTATAAAAATACATGCTTCAAAACTGTAAATTGTCATGCCATCATAAACAGTACAGCAAGGGAGTTTTAGCTAAAAGGCCCAAGCTTACTAAATTCATTTGTGATTCTTAAAGTTCGACTGATCAGTCTAAGTTCTCTTGTAATCTATCATATCTGGAATTGTGTGCCGGAGAGGTGGCCACCTCTCACGGTCACTTGACCGGCCAACCCGCTAGATGACTCACGGTCACTGGTGTACACTAGCCCTGGCAGGATAGCTATCAACTGCTCAGGACTCGAATTCGATTGCATCATTGGCAAAGCCAAAGCAGATAGATATCATACTAAAATTTAAACATTTTATGGCAAGACAACAGTTGTAATATTTTCCAGTTCAAAAATTTGTAGCGAAATAACTTGTTCAAAGGTAGCATTAAACTCGTTTGATAGATATATAAAACTGAAATTAACAGTTAAATCATCTCATGCATTCATTCGTATAAGAGGCCTACGACACGTAGGGGATCTCTACATACGTATAGTAAAAGTAATGCCCACCTGATACGCTTAATGAAATAGAAGTCTTTGCTTGTTCACTCTACACTGCCACTCAAACCTTCATTATAATGAGGTTCCCAAGTAAGATTGGATAATAAGTAAGTAAATAGAAAGTAAATCTTGAATGAAACTTCTATCACTTGAAAGTTGCATCCTCTAATCTGAGTATTCTACTTATATGGACTTAACTAAAAGCAAATAGTAACATCACATCTCTTGGGATATCTCAACTTGAGAAAAGCTTAATAGTAAACTAATCCATTCTATATAGATTAGCTTACAATTAATAACTAAACATCAATCACTTAGCATAGTTCTATTAATAACTTGCTCAAGTAGGAAATCTCAAATATGTAATCATATATGAATATCAACTTTGAAATATCATATAAAATCATCCTCTTTAGAGAAAAATACAAACTTTACATTTTTAGAAATCTCTCAGTCTATTTTTATTATAAAATTACAAAAATACAATACATCAAGTGTATGAGAAGTTATATCACAAAAGGCAAAATCTACCACTGAACTTCGCTGCTTCGTGCAGTACATTTCAGAAAATAATTTAGCATATCTAATGGTCTCGGATTTAGCTGAAATTTTGCAGAGAACGACTACACATGATGAAGTTATTACAGTAAAAATTTCAAGTTATTTGGACTACGAAAACATCATCAAAAGTACCCCGAAACATACTGTTCTGTCCAACCCGAAATCTGACAGCAATGCTCATTGACATATCACTCATATTTTCCTCAAATAACAGCTATAGGCACATTAGCATGCTTTAGTTTAACTTAATTCTAAACAATTACTAACTTGAAACAGGTAGTAATCAACATGATACAAGAGGCAAAATCGTTTTCTTCCACAACAGCCTATTTCTCGAAATAGCAAGAAGAAGAGATAGGAGAATTTCTTCTATTCTACTATCAATAAGACTTAATCCAAGATTTCTCACCTTAATATACGTTTCTGGATGAATATAGGTGTGATTTTTTTGAAGTGATTCTTGGAGCTTGGATCGACAAACATGGAGGTTGAAGAAAAGAAGAGGGATACGGCACCTTGGTAGAAGAAGGGAGAAAAGGAAGGTTGTCTTTCCTTATAAGCTAATTCATAAAGTCCACTATACTTATCCAATAAAATACACCTATTATTAAAATCTATAAAATTGCTATTATAGAAATAGCACTATATAACCTTCAATCAAGCACTTTAGGAACAAACTCTTCTTATAACTATCGAGCCACACATCACATACAAAATAAAATATGAGTATGTGTGGGTTTAAAATTCTACACCTTAACTAACTCACAAAATAATTCTATCATTTCCTTATCATAACTTAATAATATAAAACCTCACTTGAATAATTTGAAAAATAATCTCAATAATTAAGAAATAATAATAAATCTAATATTTATGCTTTAATAATAAATCATCACTTATTAAAATAAGAAAGCTCATAGATAAATAATTAAATAACATCCGTCACTTCAATTAGTCGAGCAATAAGTCGACTAATAATATTTCTTATTTATCACCATTCTCATCTCTGAAAACAATAGAATAATCCCTTTAACTAGGAATTATAAACTTGCTTCAAAGAATAAAATTAATAAAGGATGCAAATTAAAAGCTCAGGATTTTATAATAATATCTCATCTCATCTCTAGTATCCCTATCTGCATCTATAGTCTATATAAATACCATGCCTATTAGTATTTCTACAAATTTATAGTAAAGATCTGATTCAACATAATTCAGTAAACAACAAAGAAATTCCACAGGAGAATACTAATTGCACAGCCGTGGTACATGTACATGGGCTTCCCCATTAAAAATGTCTGTTGTTTACACTTTTTTTTTCTCCATCCAAATCCAAAAAGAAAATAACAAAGGGACCCCTACCGTTCAAGTTGAAGATTTGGCCTTTAATTTGGTAGCACTCAATTTCCAAATATGACAAAACATCATCTTCTGCTCCCAATTATTGATTACTACTAAACTAATCACTCATTGCAGAATATGGTACTAAACAATGCAATTAAATGAAAACGGATCCCCATTATTCAAAAACCAAGAAAAGATTTTCTCTCCCACAAACCCAAAATAAAAACTTTCATTATTGGACTCGTATCGAAAAACTAAGAATATTTCTCGACGACGTGCATGTAAGATTTTGAAAGTCGACAAAAAGACGAAATAGCAGTATTTTACTATTCATCGTCAAAAAGTAAAAAATTTCAAAAACGTCTTAACGGACTCAGATTTCACTTCCGAGTTCATCTTTCTCATTCAAATAATTATCTCGAATTATTCAAATACTCAAACTCAAATACGGATATAAAATCCCACATCATTCTCACATTATCAAAAGAACATCTCAATATAAAAAAAATAACAATAAAACTTCATATAACTTCTCATTTCTTTACAAAGTAATCAAACAAGGGATCTATACCCTAATCACTCAAACTCAAGCAATTAAACACGTCATCAAAAGCCCGGGTATTACAAATGAGGAATCTAAATCCTAAATGGAGAATCTAAATCCTACAAGGAAGTGTTCAAAATGATCATATAACTGCACTCATCTATATAAGACAAGACAGTGTATCAACACAAGTATATGACACTATTGACACTAATATGGTCACTAGTGTCATTCGTGCATGGCACTATTGACACTAATAGTGTCAAGTGTACCAATTTACTTGATTTTTTTTTTATGTTGATACTTTTGGCATTAATAGTGCCAAGTGTACTTAACTCGCGCGCAAACCCGAATTCGGTTCCGCCCTAATTAAAGGCAAAACAGTCCTAAAACGTAAAAAATTGTCATATTTTGTGTTTTTCAAATCAGTGGCCAAAATTTGTGTTTCCTTCTTCAAAATAGCCACGTGGATGTATTGTTTCTTTTTAATGTATATTTAACGAATTATACTATATTTTTATAGTATTTTTGGGATCTAATTCTTCTTTTTGTTAGTAGAAAAGTGAAGCGAAACCATAAATATATTTTTTAATGTAGCGATGAAAAATTAGTTTAGTTAGTAATTAATAAATTCACATTCCTTATTCAATGGTTATAAATAAATTTAATTTCAAATATGAAAAATTAAGATAATGATAACATGAGAGCTAGACATATATTAAGCAGATTTGGTGTAATAGCTAATGAATTAATATACTTCATATGTCCCCCAAATAACTTCCTATCCATTTTTTGATATTATCACACCACTAATTGTAACACCCCAATTTTCATAAACTTTTCAATATAAAATCTTTAAAAACTAATAGATAAAAATAAAATTTCTTGAATTATAAAAGTTTAAACCAATTTAAAATCAACTTGTCAAAACTAAAGTAGTAACATGAAATAAAATGATAAACTAAATATTCATATATGTCACATATATAATTAAATCACATTATCATACTTGCAAACATACGCCAATAGACCGGAGCCCCTTGACAAACATAATCATAGTTTGAGTCGATGGCTTAAGTCCCATGACCAAACACATACATAAGATCAATGGCTTAGGTCCCATGATCAACTTATCAACATAGATCAATGTCTTAGGTCCCATGATCGCACATAACATAGATCAATGGCTTAGGTCTCATGATCGCACATAACATCATAGATCAATGGCTTAGGTCCCATGATCACACATAACATCATAGTCATAAGATGCACGTAAACAAGTAATCAAGCGCGATAATAAAAATATATATAACTATATGAATAAGCGTAAAATCCCTCACCTTAAAGTCGAAGGCAATTAACTAAAATCCGGAATGAAGGTCTTAATAGCGCCGCACCTGAAGAATTCAGTAGAATTCGTCAAAATCGCAGCTGAACAGACCAGTCAGCTTCAAGCCTTCGTTTAAAGCCTCAAACGTCCTCAAATTGTATTTTGCCCAGAAATACGACTTCTTCGTCTTCGAGAGAGCTTTCCGTGGCCGCCTGTTTTGCTTAAATCGGAGTTATGTGAAGGAAGTTATGGCCGTTCTCCCGAAACTGCCAGAACTTGATTTCCTGCGAAAATCTCACTCCAGCTCAGATCTTCTGAACTGTATCCCGCTCAGCTTTCACCGTTGGATGGACAACGTTCTATGAAAGTCCCAAGGGAGAAACTGCCTACACGTTTTTGGCCCTCTCTGCTCTCTAAAATCCTAATTAATTAGTGTGTCCGTCTGTTTTAGGGTTTGAAAATAGATCTCATATTTATACAAGTTTCTAAAGAGCTTTTGATAAATATAAAAAATTATTTTCTATGTATATCTCCTACTAAGATAAAGAATAAAAAATGATAATAATAATAATAATAATAATAATAATAATAATAATAATAATAATAATAATAATAATAATAATAATAATAATAATAATAATAATAATAATAATAATAATAATAATAAGCTATACAAGAAAATACCATTAATTAAACTTATAAAATAAATCTAAGTTATCGGGGTGTTACACTAATAATACTTTATGTATTCTTATTTTTCAACCTTTCACCATTTCTAATACTAATTATAACACTTTTCCACCACTTTCAATATTAATTATAACAATTTTTCTCCATTATCAATACAATTAACAATTTTTCCTTAAAATCTGTGTCGTCCCCTACTAGGAAGTTATTTGGGGGACGGAGAAAGTATATTCTTATAAATATCTATTAATATATAATTTACAGAATTATTCTTAAACTAAAATATATAGTAAGAATATAATATGCAATTTATATTTTGTACGTGTCCAAATTACTTTTATATATATTAATGATGAAATGGAAATTTTATTAAAAAGAAAAGAAACGAAAACCTAAAGAACTTGTTGAGAGCACAAAGATGCAAACTAACGGAGCCTCATTAAAATCTTACCAACGAAATTCCAATGAAAAAGCACCGTGTAAGGAAAAAAATACACGTCTATTACAGAAGCAACAGAAGAAGAAGAAGAAGAAAAAAAAAAAACAAGCGATTCTGCTAAGACAACGGTCATCAACCCAACGAAGTCCGATCGGGCCAGGCCAGGGTCTAGCGCACCAAAGTACTGAGAAAGCCTGGGACCGACACTCTGACCCATGATCAGGCCAATGAAGATGTGCGAACATACCAAACACAACTCTGATCCACCTAATGAACCATCCTAAGAAACGGGTGAGCCGCAACATTTGGTGATACTCGCAATATCTTTCCTCCTAGATCAAAGAAGTCAAGAAATGAGCAACCTGATTTCCTTTCCGAAAAATGTGAGAAATACGAATGTGGAGGAGATTTGTTACGTTAAGAAGTCTTCTCCACCGATTCTTGAAACGCCAAGGAACGATGGTAGCACCAATGGTGAGCAACTGAACCACGTAGAAAGACTCAGATTCGACCCAAAGGCGACAACGGATTTAAACTTTATGAGTACTCAAGTACACACAAATAGTCTTATTTCTCGATCGATTTTTACGTGCTGGTCACACAAAAAGTAAATTGGGAAGAGAATTATCAGGTCAGAAAAAGAGACAAATTGAACTTTTGTGTTACACAAGTACAGTTTTCGGAATTAATAAAATTTATTACTCCAATTTATTCTCGAAAAGGCCTAGTATAATGATATGTCTAAAAAATAATGGTGCTTCCAAAACGAGTGGACTTTAAAAATATTTAAATTAATAAAAAAATATTTATATTCGTGTTTATATTGTTGGGTTAATGCCGTGAAAAACCATGAACTTTGGTGCCATTTCAAAATTTTCCATGAACTATTTTTTTTAACCAATTTTCCATGAACTTAAGGGGTTGAACAATTTTTCCACAATTTTCAAAAATCCCCAAATTGAATGCTGACATGGCATTTTTAAATAACCTGAAATATGACATGGCACCGCCGGACAGGAACCAAAACGACGTCGTTTCATTGGGGGTAAAACGACATCGTTTTTACCTTAATTCCACCGGAGGATTCGTCGACCTCGTTAGCCCAGCCCATGAAGAAGTCGGAGATTATGCAGAGCGGCGGGGCGCTGTCTCTGGCGGTTATATCGCGGATTAGGGCGCGGAAGGGGGGTTGGAGGGAGGTGGAGGCGCGAAAGAGGGTGGCGAGGAGGTGGAGGGGTACGGCCTCCGAGTTCTCTGTGTCCGGAGGGAGGCCATGATCGGCGGCGGAGAAGGGGAGGTCGGAGAAATGGATTTGGGGGTTGGAATTCTCTGCAACTTCACCAGCACAGCAACAACAGAGAGAGATGGGGGATCGAGCGAGGGATAGAGAGGTGCGACTGGCGGCGGCGACTTGCAGCTTTCGTCCTCCCAATCCTCCACCGACTTGCAGATCTGAAATGGGAAAATTTCCACCGACTTGCAGATCTGAAATGGAAAAATTTAAAAACCCTAGGAAGTTTGTAGTTTGAGAATTTGGGAGAAAATGGAGGAAGGAAAGAGGGAGAAGAAAAGGCGCCGGCCTCGCGGCACCGGATGCGGCGAAAACCGGCGACGTCCGCCGGAGGAGAGCGAGAGAGAGACAAGAGAGAAGAGAGAGAACGTAGAGAGAGAGAGAAGGGCGAGGAAGAAGAACAATTCGTGTTTTTTTTTTTTCATGTGGCAATTTTTGGTCCACATAAGCGCCATATCAGCTCGTATTGCCTAAAAATTGCCATGTCAGCCCGGAGCTTCACCGGAGGAAAAATTCGTGGAAAAATTGTTCAGGCGTTTAAGTTTATGGAAAATTGGATAAAAAAAATAGTTCATGGAAAATTTTGAAATGGCACCAAAGTTCATGGTTTTTCACGGCATTAACCCTATATTGTTTGATATAATGTGGTGATTATAGAAAATTTATATAAATTTCTCTTTCTTAATATAAATAGTTGGAACTTGGAAGCTTGTGCTTATTAAATAGCTCATGCTCAATCATTAACTTAAAATTACATAGTTATCTTATATACAAACATAAACTAACTTAGCAAATCCTAATAATAATAGTTTAGTATTATTCACTCCTTTTATAATTTTATAAGAAAATGAGATTTATTTGATAATTTTAATTAAAGTCTCTCTCCAACACATTACAAAATTTTCCACTATTTTCTTCTAATACACATTTTCTTTATGCGAATAAATCCAAATCAAGGTTTCGGAGTTGTTCACTTTTTAACCATTATTATTTGAATATTCTTTGAAAAGATAGAATTAAATTTGATCAGATTTGATGGTAAAATGTAATTCCCCTACTACTTAACATAGAAATATTATCAAAGCTTGAAATCATCAAAACCACACACTAAAATGCAATTAATATTATGACCAAATCAATTTCTTCTTATATTATTGATATCTATACTAATAGAAAAAGAGCAATGCAGTCTAAGGACAACTTGTGATTTGCCTATTTTACCCCTATTATATATTTATTATTATATTTATAAAATATAAATCCATTTTGATATATATTTATTTGTCACCCAAATATATAAAGAATACTTTATATCTATACCTATTGATAAGGCTTATAAATAAATATATCCATCTAATAAATTATCTAATAAAAATAATGAATTAATATATTTATTTAAATAATAGATCATCAATTAAAATAACATTAATTACACGTACAACGTACGTTCTTTCTACTAGTCTTTAAAAAATCACGACAACTATATGCAAACTGCTAACTGAGATCGAACCTGAGATTGAACTTTAGCAACAACTATCTGCACAAACCGTAGACAATTCTTTGTTTACGAAATTGACAAGGAAATTGATGCAAAATATCACAATTTGTCAATTTCTCTTAAACAGAACTCGAACAATTTTCAAATCTAATGAAAAACAGTTGGTTAACAAAACTTTATTACATGCATCATGCATGAACCAATTAGAAAAACAAATGTTAAATAATTAAGAGATGGAACTATACCTCATATGCTCTTGCTCTATTCCTAGCCGTTCTAAGTTTGGACTATTTACAAGAATTCTCACAGTTTTTCTTCTCTGTTTAAACTGCATTTCTGTTATGTATCGTTTGATGCAACCAAGCCAAACTAAATGATATACATGAAAAAAACTGATTTCGCATGATTGAGATATTTTTTTATAATTATTTATGCATATGAAGATTCGTAATTCAATTCAAACATCAATAATATACAAAAAAAAAAAAATAACTTTGCAATAAAATATGTAATAGGAGTCAAATAAGCAATCACCCGAAACACTTTTTCTATTAGTATAAATTAGGAGGGCCATTCCGACCTCCTATCAAATATCACCAGCCGAACACAAAAGTGGATTGCAAATCAGCTTAGACTACCAAATACCAATCGTACAAAAGTTTACACGTAATTCAGCGAGCAACAAAGTAAATTCCGATCCATCAATAAAAAAACAAAAAAGAAATGATAAATTACAAATCCAGAAACCGGATTCAACTCATCAACACAACTGCAACTCACAAATTAGTTGGCGAATTCAGCTGACGCGGAGAGGGTTGGTAATTATCAGCTGGAACTGCAAAGACGTCGACTCCTCCTTCCATAGGGCTTAAAGTCGAAGCACAGAGTATATGTGGGTGATTCTTCCTTCCATAGTTGAAGGAAACATAGTGAGCAATGTTTTGGTTCAATGTGAGAAAGAAACAGGATCAGAGAGATTGTGAAGCGACCAAATGTGATTTTTGAAAGTGTATGAATGAATGAGATGAATGTGTTTAACCCAATCGCGATCTTCGCCATTGATGCTAAGTCGAGCTACCAACTCCTCAGCCATGTCGTATAGAGTCAGCTCTTCAACCTTGCTGAGACTTTCTACTCCCAACACCATCGTCACAATATGAGGGCATCTACGAAGCGATAACTGCTTAAGCCCAGGCATCGCTCCATTCTCAATCTTGATCATATGCAGATGAGCGAAATCCTCTATCACCAGATTCTTGAGCTTCTGGAAACCTGAAGCTTTAAATATCAAGTCTTCCCCAGTAAAACTATCAACCAGCTGAAGGTCCATCAGATTTGGGAGACGTTTCAGAGTCTTCAAAGGGCTCTCGCTCAGTTGAGACCACTTCAAAACAATCTTCAGCAGATTATCCAGTCTGCCGATCCATCTCGGCATCCTTTTCAAGCGCCCTCTCAGATATAGACGTTCAAGTGTCTTGGGAGGATTCTGCATCTCCTCCTCCATTTTAATGTATTCATCCTTTGCATCTGAGGTTATGTCAAGAGTTTTCAGACACTTGATCAATTCAACAGCAGCCCATAGATGTTTGCCGTGTTCTCTTTTGAGCCCCGTCACTCCTAGCTTCCTTAGTTGGGTCAATGCTTTCAAGTCTTTCAGGATTTTACCATTTGGGCCGACCTTCAGCAGGGACAAATTTTGTAGCTTTGTTAATTTGCTGATTCCCTCGTGCAACTTGACACCTTGGATGGAGTCGAATGCTACGTTGTATTTGTAGACCAAGAGGTGACAGAGGTTGTGCAAGTTGGATATTTCTTGCGGAAGCTCTGTCACACCGGTTTGTTTCAGGTCCAAGGTTTCAAGGTAAGAGAGTCTCTCTATGGATTTGGGAATAGACTCTATTTTGGTGTCTCTAAAACTCAGATACCTCATAAGGGTGAAACGGGTGATTTCATTGGGAAATTTTGTGAGAGGCGCACCTTGCACATCTACGACTTTGATCAACTTAAGCTTTTGCAGATTTTTCTCAAAATTTGAGGGATTAAGCTCCCTGGAAATTAAAAACATTAAGTACTAGCTTAGAAATTTTATGTAAGAAGAAAAATTAAGCAAAAGAAAGTGGAGCTGGGTTGATGGTCACACACCTCAACAGAAACATGGAACGGATACTAGCATAGTGATCACCGTCCTCCTTGAAAAGCTGGCAGCTATCGTGGACAGACAGACGCCGAATCTTGTGGTTTTGATTTTGATTTGTATTGTCTTTGGGAAAAATTGATGCAAAACTTTCGTCCTTGCATTTTTGGATGATGAACTTGAGCACGAGGTTGAGGACCCGACAATTTCTAGGTCGACGACCATCAATATCCCAGCTGCAAACATCAAGCAAGTTCCTCTGAATGAGTTGATTGAGATAGTCCTCTGCAACTTCCTCAGCAGTCTGGTCATCGGTGGCCACTGCAAAGCGTTCAGCCACCCAGAGACGTATAAGCCTGCCACGCTCCACAGAGTGATCCTCAGGGAAAATGCTCATGTACAAGAAGCAACACTTGAGGCTGCTAGACAGGTCCATGTAGCTGCGCTGAAGAGCGTTGTTGATGTGAAAAAGGCTGGGGCTGCTCCGGCTTCCACTTCCAAGTTCAGAGTGAAATCTGTCCCACTCATACAGACTCTGCGGTTTCTGCGCGAGGGCGTCAGCTGCTGCCACAATCGCAAGGGGTAGCCCTTCGCATCTTGTCATAATTTTGGAGGAAATCTCTTTCAACTCTGCAGGGCATTCCCCGTTGGGGAAGGCCCTTCGGCAGAAGAGTTTCCACGCGTCTAATGATTCTAGACCGGGTAAGCTGCATACATGGTCAATGGATGAGAGATTTGAGTAGGTAGTGGTGATAAGTATTCTGCTGCCACGTTTTGAATCGGGGAGTGCATCCTTGAGATCCATCCAATCTTGGTCTTTCCAAATATCATGAAGAACAACTAGGTACCTCTTCCCGGCGAGGTATCTCTGCAGCCGTGTTTGCAAAGTAGAGCCATCATCAGCTGGATACGCTTCCTTCCTGGAGCTGCACAGCAGTTTCAGCAGATTCTGTAATATGTTGTCAATATCAGGGTGGTGAGACACGCATACCCAAGCATGGCAATCAAATTGTCTCTGAATTTGTGGTTTCCAGAAAACATTTTTGGCCAACGTAGTCTTCCCAGAACCAGCAGGACCAGCTAGGGCTAGTGTGAGTAGCCTCTTTTCTCCATCGACCAATCTCCTCATACATTCTTTCTTTGGGTTTTCATAGCCAACCATCTCATCGTCGAGGAGAAGAGGACTCACTCTAGATCTGTTTGTTGAGCTTGATGATGAGGATGCAGCTGGATTAATGGAATTGAAAGCGCTCTGTGACATGATTTCTTCTATTTCCTTTCTGATGCTTGCTATTTTCTCCGAGACTCTGCGTAGCGGAAACTGATGGTAGATGTCGTGGAGGGCGCCGTGAATCTTGCGAGTGATGGTGTAATGGTGAAAGGTGTAGAGCGGCGAGTGAAGGATGAAGTCGTCAACGACATCTTCGATGTCGTAGGCGATTTTCCTAACTTTGTCGACGAGATCTAGCTGCCTCTTGCTCCCTTCACGCCCACAGTTGTCTTCCATGAAAGCCTGCATCGATCTAAGCCACCTTTTCATGCTCTCGATATCATCTTTCTTCACATTCAAAGTGAGATTGGATTTGGTGAGGAAAGGAATAATGATCTGGACTACACTCAACGCCGACGCAACTGCCACTTCAGCCATTTTTGTTTCTTTGTTGGGATGAATAAAAGACCCCAGCTTCCAAGGGATATAAAGAAACAAAATATAATTACTCGACTGCTTTATAAATGTACGCGTCATGTGACTGCTTCAAGCTTCATGCTAATCACTAGTTGTATTAGTTGGTCTAAATTTCAAACCCGGTGTTCTCGACCAAGATGCCGTGTTTACTTGAAACAGTTTGTTTAACATCTTATAAGTTTTTTCTAAGTCGTTAATCAAAATAAGTTTTTAAACAATTTATAAGATCTTCTAAATATTACTCCATATTTCAAAATTTTGTGTAATTTTTTTTTTCTTACTTC
Organism: Salvia miltiorrhiza; assembly: GCF_028751815.1. Lineage (NCBI taxonomy): Eukaryota > Viridiplantae > Streptophyta > Magnoliopsida > Lamiales > Lamiaceae > Salvia > Salvia miltiorrhiza. The sequence goes on from NC_080391.1 coordinate 13,093,404, forward strand.
TCATTTTACCTTAATTTGTCATCGATACAATTTTTTTACTTTTTCATCTAGACATACATTTATTGATAGATAGTGGGAGTATAATTAAGTATATTTCATAAATGGGGTGAAATCAAGACAAAGTTATTACGTGGAGAAATAAGAGAGTAACATTTTAGAAATACTTGGGCCATCGTAATTCGATTAATTATCCTTTTGCTTTTATCAAACCATCAGATAAGATAAGTGTGTGTGGGATAAAATAATGATGTGATGAATAATTTGAAAATCCAGCTAGGTTTGTAGGATCCCTCTTGTCGTCTTAGTACCCCATGACAAATATCAACTTTAATTCTGAGAGAGTTATGTTTTGTTTAATTAGTTTGGTTGTGTGGTAGATTCCACGAATTTAATTAAGAAGGAAAGATGCCAAATTGTTTGCCACGCGTAAACAACCTATGGTAGAAGATTCCTCCAACATGCAAGTTGCATGTGATAATATAAATCGACGACCTGCAAAGTAATTTGACTTGGGATCATGGGATGCATATATGCAGTAACAACATTTAATCATCGTCAATATATATTGATATGTAAATAATTTGTAGTAGATGCATCAATACGCAGAAAACAAATAAATTATGTCACATATATGTTTTGACGAGCATATTAATGTGATCATAGTAGTCAATAGGTAATTCTTACCCTTAGTCCTTCCAGCTGCAATCTACTTTATAGTTACTTTTGTTCTAAAATTAATATTTATAGTTTATTTTTATTTTATCATGTTAGATTTTTTTTTTTTATAATGATGAAAATTTCCAATCGCTATCACAATGATAAATAGGGACCTCAATCGAGCCAACTCATCAAATTTTGGGTCAATCTTATTGAGTTGTCAAGTTATTCGGGTGCGGGTTAATTCGATTGAAAAAAATTTGAATTAGAAATTTCCAACTATAGTCGGATTAAAAAATTTATGAAAAAAATTAATAGTAGTATATTTTTCTTGACAATATTATATTTGTAACAAACAAATATCTATATACCTATACCTATTATAAAAGAGCCTTGTTTTACAAAATTTGATTTGCCTATTATGTCCCTATTTTTTAATTTATTTTAAGGACAATAATGTAATATAATTTTATCATTTTATTATTATTATTATTGAAGAATCCCACACTAATCACAATTCTTTGTATTCTTAAAGCGATGCTAATAAATATATACTATTATCATACATATTGTGTACTAATTGAACTCTAAATATATTGGAATCACTCTTTTTTTCGAAAATCTAATCTTTAATCTAATCCTATTTAAAGCGTGTTTATAAATAATAGCTACGGATGACTCTATCCTGATAAAAGAACAATATTTTGCTCCACTAGAGTTTTGATGGTTTAAATTATGACCTTAAAAGTAGACTTGTTATGTCTTTGACGTAAGAAATAAGGCACGCAGACGAGCAAATTTACAAATTGTCAATCACTCTTTTTTCCCAAATTCTCATCTTTAATTTAAGGGTGAGATTTTTATGTAGCCCTTTGAATAAAATAAATAAGTTAACTATCACACCCCATAAATAAATAAGTTTTGTAGCACATTCTTAATGGTCCCCACCAAATCTTTGACTTATTTAAAAAAAATTGTTTTCTTTAAACAATAAAAAACGTGTCCACAGAATCTTCTCAACATATTATTTTTTGTCTTATTATGTCTCTCTCTCTCTCTCTCCAAAATCGTGATTTGATATATCTTTTAGGGTTTAGGGTTTCTTTTCTTGCATGAATCGTGAGGATCGGCTGATTCAGCCCAAAAGTGGTCAAAAGTTGGGAATCTTGTTTCAAATCATTCCCAAAAAAAAAGAATCTCATGCACGCCTTGAGAAGACCGTGCACTATACACGCCTCTCTCTCTCTTCTATTATTATTTGATTTTGCATCTTCCAAATTCAAAAAACAAAGAGACAAAAACCCTAAAAAACTCACCATACACGCCTCTCTCTTTCTCTAACCATACACGCCCATCGTGCACGCCTCTCTCTTTCTCTAACAAACTCACGCCCACCGTGCACTCCATACACGCCTATCTCTCTAAGAAACTCCAGCCACTATGAGTTCAACGGAATCAGATTACGATGGGGAAGAGGCACAACGAGGAAGTCGCCCGAGTACATCAAGGAGGAGCGAAAAATACCCGACGCCGAATCCGGTAAGTAACCGTGGCCTATATTTGTCAAAATTTGAGTTTCTGTGTTTTGTATTGTTAAATTTGTTTATTAGGTACACGGTTTTAGCATTTTTTAGACAATTATGTTGGTAATTTGCGAAATTTGGAATCTGAAAATTATTTTGAACAACCGTGTACAACCGTGTACGGTTCTTCAGTACACGGTTGTACACGGTTAGACAATTATGTTACACGGTTAGGATTAATTGATGTAATATGCCTTAATTGTGTATTTTTAACGTATAAAGGTATTTTTCGTACACGATTTAATCGTGTACAGCCGTACACGGTTTGTTCATCCATACACGGTTTATCTAAAATCGTACACGGTTGATTTTAAATCATGTAATATGCCCTAATTGTGTATTTTAGACGTATAGAGGTATTTTTTGTACACGATTTAACCGTGTACAACCGTACACGGTTAGGGTATCCGTACACGGTTATACACGGTTGTACACGGTTGGTCTAAAATCTGTACACGGTTGATATTTTTTGATAATGATCATCATTTTGAATTAATTGCAGCCTCCGAGGCATGTTTGGTTACGTCCGTGCATGCAAGGTTATGCCGCACGTATCAATCACTACATCAAGGACAAGACACTGAAAGAAGTGGAGACCTGTCTGACGCATTACCGGTGTCTTGAACAGTTTAAGAAAGGTCCGTTTGGGCATTTACTTCAGTTGAAGAGGCAGGATAGTGCGAATGCCGCACTGCACCATCTTCTTGCACGGGAGTTCAAGGTGTTTATGAGATCGCCGCCGGGTACTTATGTCACAGTGATGGAGACGGGTTGGGTGATGTCCCAGGAGCTATTCCACAAGATTATGAATCCTCGCGAGGAGTTGGACGGGGAGGTATAATAATTTGATTTTACTGTGTTTCTTAAGATTTGCATTGTACATAATTAATCATGAATTTTTTAAGCAGATATTAGACCTCTAGAATCTGAAGGCTCTCTGACGGCTCCGTCATAATCAGCAGTGGATAGATCGGGGGCATACGAGGCTCGTTGCAGGCGTGACACGGGCTAGAACGCCGATAGCTTTTTTGGATTTTTATGTAAGTTTTTGATAGAATAATTTCTGTTTATGTATATACAACTACCTATAAATTAATCATGAATCTGTGATTGTAGGAGACCCTTTGGAGAGAGTTCAAGTCGTTGCATCCGAATGAGCCAGATTGGGACAACATTCGGGGTCGACACGGATACGAGGAGTGGGTGGTGCCCGACAAGCTGATCGCCATGTTTCATGGAACTGATTCAGGCCATACATGGCCTTGGTTGGAAGCGAAAGAGGTAAGTATAATATAAACATATTTTGGAATTTTCTAACTGAAATACGTAACGTTTCATATTGTGTTGTAGATTTTTGCTATTTGCAATGTCGATAAGAGTCATTGGTGTACTGTGGTTATATCTATCTCCGCATGGGAGGTGAGAGTGTATGACTCACTGTCACATGTGGAAGGTGCACGAAAGCGTCGACCAAGTGCATTGAAGCCAATCACTCGCCTGATGCCTAAATTGCTGCACACTGTGGGTTATTATGCACACAATCCCGTGAGGTTTGTGCACGCTCCAGATGTGGCTATGAAGATCGTCATGATGCCAATCACAGAGCAATTCCTCCAAGAAGATAGTGTAAGTTGTGGTGTGTTTGCATGTGCTTATCTGGATCGTTTGATTTGTGGCGCACCAACACGTGAGCAGCTGAGGACACCCGCACAGATACAAAAGTATCGACAGATTATAGCTGTTAGGATATGGGAGTTGTGTATGGATCCTCCCCCTATTCAGTTCAGCTGATGAACAATTTTTTTGTGTTTAAAACGAATGTATGTTAAAATACACTTGATTTGCTGTTGTTTTGTGGTTTGATTTGTGCTTATGTTTGGTGGTTTGCTGTTTTTGTGTTTGGCATGGTTGTTGGTTGTTAAAATACGGTTGATTTTATGACTTGTTGGTGTTTTTGGGGTGAACGAGGGCTGAATGGCCTTTGTACACGGTTAGACCCTAACCGTGTACAGTTTCTCGAAACCGTGTACGCAACCGTGCACGGAAGAACTCGAAACCGTGTACAGCACACGGCCAAACACTGAATCGTGTCACCGTGCACGGCTGCGTGTTCATCGGTACACGGTTGCGTACACGATTGGTCCCAAGGTGTACACGGTTAGGGTCTAACCGTGTACAGAGGGCAGGCCACCGATTTTCAGCCCAAAAACACCTGTTTTTTGAATTTTAAAGCCAAATCAACATGTAGCAACAACAAATTCAATGTTCAAACAACAATCAAACAACCAAATTCATTTTCAAGATCAAATCGAGGACATGCATTCCTAGTGTGAGTTCCACTTAATCAAAACCAAATCTCTCACTGTATCCAGAATCACTCACAACCCAACATTTAGAGGATATGCATTCCTAGTGTGTGTTCCACTCCTACAAATTCCGCATTTCTTCTTTCGTCGCCTTCGTGCATCGGGTGGTTGCTCGACACCCTCCACCGGCACGTTCAAGTCCAATGGTCCCACTTGCGCTTTGCATCTCCGGGCATTGTGACCTCCACCCTTGCAACGTGAGCATACTTGAGGTCGAGAATTAGGAGTACCCGAATTAGGAGGACCCGAATTAGGAGGACCCTCAACTGCTGAACGAGCCCTACTCAACTTCGGTCGTCCCGCATGGACCGTGATATCCGGGGGTTTCACAACATAGGCTGATATCTCATCGGGCACATTCCAATACGTAGGATGTGGAACGGGAACAATACGCTCCATATATGTGGCCAACAGCACGGATTGTTTGAAATATCCTCCAACAAAATCCGTGACTTGCAGTCCTGCACGCCTAATAAAATGCAAAGATAAAAAGATAAATTTACAAAAAATTACTTCAATATGCAAAATTTGTAATAAATGAGATACCTAATAGCGGCACAAGCATGACGACACGGAATGTCATCCAGGTCGAACTGAGCACAACTACAAGTCCGATTCTCGAGATCGACAATGTAGAATGCATGATCATCCTCAACACTAAACATGTGCGTCGTCGTCCCTCGAACAGCCAATTGCCGACCCGCTTCGACAGCCACATGCAACTTTCCCTCTACTACCTCAGTCAACTCATGTGACCTCGATGCAGCCGAGATGCGTCGCCTATCGAACCATTTCTCCATAATGGCTCGATAGGTCTCGATCAATGAAGCAACCGGGAGTCGTCGTGCCCACAACAGTCTACTGTTCATCGTCTCGGCAGCATTCGACGTCATGAAGCTCGTGCGTCGTACAGGGCACTTGGACCTGGCCCATCTCTCCACACTAATAGTGTCGAGGCGTGTGTGCGCGTTGACTTTCAGTAATTGAAGCGCAGAAAAATTCCTTTGAAAATCGTCTGATCGATAGGAATATGCCGCTGCTTTGAAGACTGCAGCTACATGCTGCCCATAATGCGCGAGATTCTTCTGGATATGGTAATAGCACAACCCGTGAGGGACGTTCGGGTAGACACACTCCACAGCATTTCTGATGCTCTTGTGCTGATCAGACACAATCAAGAGATCATCCGGCTGACCAAAGCAAGTCCGCAGTCGGTGGAAGAACCAAGTCCAAGACTCGTCGTTCTCGATAGGACCAAGCCCAACTGCGAGAGGAAATATTGCTTCATTCCCATCCTTTGTAATAGCGACGAACAAAATGCCGCCGTTCCTTCCCTTCAGATGGGTCCCGTCTACGACGATGATCGGCCTCAAGTAACCCTTCTCAAAGGCAGCCACGCTCTGTCCAAGTGCAACAAACATATGATGGAACTTGCCATCATCCTTCATCTCAAGGTCGTATAATGTGCCGGGATTACTCATTCTCAGCATATACAAATACGATGGGAGCATCTGATACGAGTTCCCAAAATCACCATACGTCATCTCAATCGCGATGTTTCTTGCACGGAGAGCGAAGCTGTAATTGATCTCAATACCGAATAAGCGCTGCATCTCTGACATCATCTCCTTCGGCTTCAAAACGACCCCCTCGCCTACCAATTTCCGTGCAAAATATCTTCCAACAACCCTCGCCGGAATCTGTCTCGGGGCAGTGCGATTCAAATCCGTGTGGCAGGTATGATCCATCACCACCTTGATCACTCTCCAGATCGATGCACTCTGAACGGCTCGCAGCATGAACGGACAACCGTTGCCATGCTTGCAAACAAACCACAAACGGGTCGTACTGGAACGATGCACGGCGTACTCCACGTGATTCTCCATATGGTACAGGCCAACAGCGATTGCCAAATCATCCTTCGACCGGAATAGAGCCCCCACTGATAATATCCCGCTCTCCAATACGTTAGAATCCTCACAACCTAATGCCGGCGCATCATCAAAATCGAGGACTGGAATCCCCCAGTCACGTGCCTCAAGCTGCTGAACTCCAACACGAGGCTCGACATCGGGCTGATCATCCGATGTGAAATTCTGAGGCCCTGTCTGTCTCCACGCTTCCTGTTCAGTCGACACTGAATCCAATATCTCTCTGCGTCGTATCGCCTCTTCTTCCTCATCCGAAGACTCGGACTCGTCTTCCTCCTCATGCGACGATGAATCGTCCCTACTATCATCGTGTGTAGGGATACTTCTTCCAACGTCCGTCTCGATAGAAAACACAGTAGACCGATGTCCCTCATAATATACCCGCTCTTGAGTCCGAGGAACCGGAGCCGCAGATTGTTTGCCCTTCTCGATCACGTAAACAACGGGATATTTCTTATGCTCGGAAATCAGTCGGTTCAAATCCGAATCAGTCTTCAAAGCCACTTTTATTCTTCGCCCTTCGTCCGTGGTCGATGTATAGAAAAGCATATAAGTGGATCGACCATCCTCGTTTAATTGATCGTGCACCTCTTGCATCAACTTCGCATGACAAAGGTCTTCCTTAGACATGTACACGACAACCTCATCGCCTCCTTCATACTCGGTTAATTTCCACTGACCACTGTGCCGTATAACGATTGCTTGAAACGACATTTGCTTCAAAACGACAAAAATACAACATTTAAATACACAAACAGGAAATCGTGTACCCCAATACATCAACTGAATATACAAACATGCTAAAAATAACCTCAAAATCATATTCAACCCAACCGTGTACAGCAAATTCGACCACCGTGTACAACCGTGTACACAACCGTGTACACAGAAACCCTAACCGTGTACAGCAGAACACTAAGGGTTCAAAAATAAGGTAATTTGCGTACAGAGTGTTTTTTTATGCCGTTTTTTAGTCCAAAACATGTAATAAGTCATATATATAACATAATTATTGAAATAAACAACAAAAAATCACTAAAACTCAAACCGTGTACAACCGTGTACAACCGTGTACTCTAGAACACCAACCGTGTACAGCCGAAAATTAAAAAAAAATATGTATTTCACATACCTTATGTAATACAAGCCTTTAGATGATTTTTTTTTGAATTTTTGAGCAACCGTGTATGAGTCGTGTATGTGTATTGAGAGGATTTTCTTCTTCTTTCTTGTTCAAATGTCTGATGAATGAACATTTGGTTGGTATCCTTCATTAACTACCCACAGCAGCCGTGTACGGAGCATTTAATTTCGTGAATTTAAGGTTGTTTCCTTAACAAGTGTTTGAGTTGGTGTAAATGCACCCAACAACCATAATATCACATAAAATCACGCCATAAACGTGAATAGAGAGAGAGAATCAGATTTTGCTTATTTTTAAATCACATTTTAATGTGATTTCGGTTATTTTTAAATCAAATAGAGAGAATCAGATTTTGATCACATAAATTCACGCCATAATGCCATAAGATATGGTTTGCTTACTCAGTTTTAATTTTAACGTGAATAGAGAGAGAGAGAATCAGATTTTGATTTTATTTGGTTATTTTTAAATCAAAAATAAGTAATATGTCACTATCATTCACTTTATTGACTTGTACTTATGTACTTTAGGTCAAATGTGCTACAAAACTTATTTATTTATGGGGTGTGATACAAAACTTATTTATTTTATCAAAAATGCTACTACTATGTATTGTCACTTTATTTAATCCTATTTGTTTCTCTTCACACGTGTACACTACGAACATCTCTCACCATCGACTCTCACCAAATACGTACAACATCTCGTAGATCTTATCGTTCTTTAATATTTTGATGAAACTTTAATTAAGTGGAAGTTCGCCGCACTGGCCAGATAAAAATTCAGGAGAGAATTGCAGCTCTTATAGATAGGTAAAGTTCATGTTATTGTATGTCTATTTTTGTCGTCAAATATCGTTACGTTAGCACGCTCAATTAAACCGATGGTTGGGCCACAATATAAGTTTATTTTTTTAATTTTTTTTTATGGTTGGGCCACAATATTAGTTTAGTTTTTTTCTTTGGATTATTATTCTTTTAGATAATTAAAAATAACATGAGTCAAAATAAGTAAAACTTTTTCCTGAAGGGGAATTTTTGTTTATCATTAAAGATAAGTAAATTGGATTGAAGCGTAAAAAACTTTCTGATCAAAGATAAGTATCTCTCCGTTAGATTGAAGTCTGTTGCACTTTCGCTTGAAGCCTTGAATAGTTGAATGTATGTTTCATGAGTATACAAGATATATGGATGCAACAATTCATTATATTTAAATGGTACTATGATGTATACATACGTAAAAGGTGGGGATAAGCCCTAAAAAAAAGGTTTTCTAACTTTTGACATCCTTTGGTATCTGATGCTTCTCACAATTCTGTGTTTGCTATTTTTTATTTGAATAATAAGTTCGCTATCATATTTAATCAATTATGATTCAAACCTCAATATTACAGGTTTTTTTATTATTTTTCTTGTCTGTGCTGAAGTATGAGTACACGAAATTTTTCGTCCACATCAAACTTACTTCCAGGTAAAATAAAATCTTCAATATAATGTGAATATAACATGATCAATCTCAAACATGTTTAAACTGCATCTTAATTTCATGAGTTGGCTTTTTTGGCTTAATTTTTTTTTTAATTTTATATGTGATATTATAACTAAAGAGGTATATCGACAAAGAAGACTTTCACAAATGAAAAGGAAACGTTCGAACTTAAAACAGCAGAATTCATCCGATATCAATAGTAAGTAATATAATGTTTTGAGAATAACATCTATTTATAGATAAATAATATTTTATTAAATTTAAATTTATTGTTTATGCAGTCAGATTCTATACTAAATGAATTAAAAAAGGTGTTTGATTGCACTTAATTAGTGCGGAGCTACAAAATTTCAATACAAGCCTCCTACTTTTTGTTTACTTCTGAATCACAAGAAACTATGGATTTCCAAAGAAATATTTGCTCAGTCATACAATTGTATATTCTCATTTACTTCATTTGGAGTGGAATTGGATAAAGAGCTTGCATCTGCAAGACGAAGAATTTACTCTTTTCGAGCACAAGGAATGGTTTATCACGATCTTGATACCACAAGATTCAACTCCTGGCTTTTTTCAATTATATTTTTATGAAACAAGAAGCGAGGTAGAGAAAATAACATACATAATGCAAAATCAAAATATCTCAGAAATAGTAGTGAAAAAGCTCATAAAAATTTTGGAAGTCAATTCATATGCAAAAGTTTTTCGAAGATTGAAAGATTATCCTTCAATGGATAATGTTCAACTTCATATTTCAAAAGATGTGAACTTAAATCAACGAGTATATAATTCTCCACATGCAGATCAAGTTGCAGCTATATGGGTCGAAGGTAATAATGATAACATACCATTTGAGCAAGATATTGTGGTTCATGCTCATTCAAGTGAGACATAGAATAAAACATTATTATGGATGCTATGATCTATTGCAATATCCACTCCTTTTTCCAATAGGCGAAACAGATTGGCATCAAAACATCAAAAAGATAATTGCAACAACACCTTTCGTTTGTAACAAGAATCTCAATACTACTTCATCTCTATCAACAAGTATGAGTGCAGATGATATCATTTCCTGATAAAAACAAGGTATGTATGTTTGCTAAGTTTTATATATTATTCTCATGTTAAAGTTATTTTTGATTGCTAGCTTATTTAAGATTTATTTTAAAACAAAACTAAACATTAACATTATTATAGATCTTGAAATTATTAGACTTGCCCATCATAAACCACAACACCAACTGCTCTTATTATGTGATAGTCCATGACTCCATATTATATTTAATTTTGCAACCACATTTTACATATGGTTTAAGTTTTAAAATCAGCTAATAGAATTCAATCAAAATAATTGCATGTTAAGTAATTGATATTAGGTTCAATCACATAAACTATCCTTGAGATCAATACCTAACTAAACTTGTTAATTACAAATACCCTCTTAACGTATAGCCACGTATTTTACAATAACACACATCTTGGAGGGAGCGGTGATAACAAAGTTAATAATCCCAATCAGATATATGTAGTATATGTTCAAGGGCATATTTCTAATCGCACATAATATAGTTATTTTCAAGTAGAATAGCCCCAGGAGTAATCTTGCTTAGTTAAGTGATACAAAAGCATAATTCATCTAACATATCTTTCTCCTGTGATATATATAAAAACACCAATTAATGGCTCCTACTAACAAAACACTTATGCATAATTTTTTCCCACTTAGCGATTACACTATAGTTGAATGCCACATAAAGAAGGCCAAAACAAGCAAAACCTACTTAATTAATTCCAACACACATAAGTGAGACCATGATATATATGGATAGACAAAAACCAACAAGCGCTTCTGATATAATGATTTTAGTCCTAAACCAGGGAAAACATGTAGTAATAAGATCCACACATTTCACAGGACATAGACAACATTCCCTCTCAATATCTGGTGTTTCACAGGCTCTACAGACCTATGAAGTAAGGTCACTAACATTTCTTGCCCCATATATATCATTCTTGATGAACGACTATTTGACATCTGAAAGTAACAATGAAAAATCAACATCCTATTAATCACCCCAAGGAGTAATTTTGAAGAACAGACACATCTATAGATAGAAACAAATGAAGCTAAGCTGGACAAATACCTAATACAAATAATAATTTTGTTGAAGTCCCAATCTTTGACCCACCAACAAATTGCACACCTCTCTGTTGTCCACTTTGCACAGATAGGTTCATAGTGTTCTATCATGTCAAAAATAGCTAAGTTATAATTTATACTGCAGTGGATAGAGTAGAAGAGATATCTCAGCAGAACATGAACATTAAAGAGAACCTGTATACGTAACGATTTAACCTCTTATGTTGTTTATTTGCTAATTTGTAACTTTAAATAAAAATTGTCTTTATTTTTGTGATTTAAAGAAACCCATGTATTATATATAGTGTTAGAGATTAGCGGTAGATATATTAATTTTATACTAATTTGCATATTACTTGAAGATTTCATTATCTTTTTTTTATTATTATTATTGCAGAAATTATGTCGATCGATTCAACACAATCACTAAGAACTTTAGATACAAATCAAAGGTTCTCCTCAATACGATTGAAAGTTTTATAAATTGGACATGAAATAGTTTGTGGAATTAACTTAAGCACAAGGGTTAAGAAATTGATAATGATGGACAACGAGGTAAGTGCTATACAAAAATTTAAACTTACAAATATTTTTAAATTGAATGTTAAGTTTACATTTATGAACTTTGCAGGGTGTCCAAATTGGAGCAATAATGTTCAACGGAGATATAGATAATTTGGTCCGAAAATTTGAGGTGGATAAAACATATTTAATCTCTAATGGAGAGGTTAAACAGGTTGATGGATGATATCCTAGCATACATCTTGAAAAAGAATTTATTCTCAAAAAATACACTGTTGTGACCGAAACATTCAATAGTATTGATATGAAGATACAATACAATTTTGTGAGTTCAAAGATATAGAATCAAAGTTTGACAACAAAGAAGAATTCGGTAAGCCTCAAATGATTCATTTTCTTTATTATTACTAATTACTAATTATAACATATATTTCATGTATATGATTAACATGTGTATACTGAGCAGATGTCTTTGCAACTTTGCTACGAGTTAAAAATAGTAAAATGGTACCAATGAAAACCACATCGGGTGCACATTCAAAAATAGTTAGAGACATAACTATCGTCAACAAAGAGTAAGTATTTTTATATGACGCCATTATTTGTTTATTAAATAATAATATTTTTTATATAATACAAAAAAAATTATTCATAATTATTTAATCACTTGTAATTATTTTTAATGATACATGAATCAATTTATGGACATCAGTCTTTGGGAAGATATGGCCATAAATGAAGGAGATAAGCTACAAAAAGTTTTAAAGCAAAATCCAATTATTATCATCACAAATGTCACTGCAAAAAAGTTTTTGCGTAAATCATGCACAATTAAAATTTTAATTTATATATTACCACCATGAATACAAAATACATTTAATTTATATATTAGCACCATAAATAACAAAATACATTACATGTCATGTGCATTGCAATTGCAAAGTACAGTGAGATTTGTATTACAAAAACTTCATCAGAATGTCCAGAGATTAACCATATGGAGCAAAGGTATGGGATAATGGAAACTGTTCTTTTAATTATTTACTAGCACAGGCCAACTCGTGCGATGCACGATCAGTATCGAAACTGAACGATATTTTAAATAAATAAATATGCATAATATATACAATTTATATAAATCTAAATGAAAATTTGAAAATATCCACGACATAATTTCAATAAAAAACATAATTCAAAAATATATAAATTTTCAATTTTGTATTTTCAATTATCAATTAATTGATTTTCATTGATAATGTGTATAAATATATAAATTCACAATCAAAAGAAAGTATAAATAATAATGAGTATCATTATATATCATATAATATTCTAAGATGTTCAAAACTATTTATTTGCATATAGTTTAATAGTATATTTTGGACAACATATTTAATCATATTTATGTGGTCATTTTGTTTAAATACAAATATTGAAATAAAGTTCCTATACAATAGAAAATATGAAAAATGAATGAAGGAGAAAGAACGGTATAATTCAAAGAAATTAGAAAAGAGAAAGGAGAGATAAAAGATGAGAGAGAGAAGAAATAATTTTGTAACTTTAATTGATAATAACTTATTCATTTTAAATTTATTTTTTATAATTTTTATATCAAATTAAAGATCTTTTCATTATCTTTAATTTAACATCCATGTTGAATATTTTTTTTATTAATCAAAGTTGACGATTTTTAACAAGAAGAAAACTAAGACTTTTAAGTCAATATTTCATAATTCCCTTTCTCTAACTCTAGTAGCCGCTCCCCCCAACCCTCCCTTTTTGGAGTACGGGCTTGGGGGAAGCTACATTAGCAGCAACTACTCTAGTACGATCGTGCCCTACAACTAGTAGGTCACTCACTAGCCAAGGGTTGGTTAGAGACAAGTTACACTCTCCTTGTTAACTTGAACAATTAGGAGTTTTCTTTCCTTACTAGCTCGTCGACTCTACTCATCTATATCGTTCTGGCCTATCACCCGATAGTCCATCACTGCCTTCGGTCTATTAGAGTTACATCAGGGAATATCTTAGATGATCAGAGAATCTCTCGGAAAGTTCCCTTAATCCATCGGTTGCAGTTCGGGTAAACTTCAAGTGGACAATGAGGATATTCGACAAGTTACTGCCGAGAGACAAGAAGGCTCTGATTGGTGTATACAGGTGTGAACGTAAAACCCGATGCCTGTCAACTACACCGGAGATAGAGACAGCTTCGCTAGAAGTATCCTATCTCTATGCTGACCGACGAATCCACACTGGTCCTAGGTATAGGTAGATTGGCCGAGATAAGAGTCAAATCTTGCTTTCGGTCCTTCTACCTAGGATTAGGAGAAAAACAGAGGGAAGCCCTCGTTGTCACGAGTTCGAAATCAAGATTGAGTTCCTGGTCCGTAGGAGTACAAGTACTCCGGATTGAGCTATGTTTAAGAGCTTAAAACAAGAGTTAGAAAGCCCTGTAAGGGAATCAGTCAAGGGATCCCTTAAACGAGCGTTTAAGGGCTCATTAGCAGCTAAGTAGCAGCTTTAGCTCCTAGCAGCATAGCTTCCTAGCTCATAGCTATAGAGAAGGTAGCTCCTTATTCCATTCGTTCCTCATGGTCGGAGCGTTTAGCTACAATTAAGACTAGGAAAACTAAGGCTTAGAAGTCTATATTTCCTATATTTAATCTAATCTATTGAGTATTTAGCTCAGTAACAACAAGAAAGAAACAAGTAGGAGAGTTAGAAGAAGTCTATCTAGCGTTCGTGATCCCCAACTAGGGCATCACTCACTCGCCCCTGGTTGTTTATAGACAAGTTAAAAGAATCAAAACAAAAAAAGAAAAGTGAGGAGAAAGAAATTTTGGTAGGAAAAAAGTGGCTGTTATACTGCTCTTTTATATAATATATAGATTTCATTAATATAGTAATCCAATCAATCATTTAACTTGTGTTATTCTTATGTTCTAAATGCAGATCATATGAAACTTATGATCCATTAAGGATAACAGCATAAAAAATGGTCCAAAAAATGACAAATGCAAAGGAAGTGACATTGAAAGACCTTAAAGAAAATCAGCATATAATGTCGAAGGTACTACCTAACAAATTGAATATGCATTCCCTATTCATTATAAACCTAACGTGAAGCAATAGAAATTGAATACAATAATATTGTAAATGATTTGCTCCTTATTTTTTCTTTCTTTTTCCTTTATCTATACTTATATATTAATTGAGATTTATTTTGATTAATTATCACAATATTCTATTTTGATCTTCCTGGAATCTTACTATTGTTTTATGGGAATAGTTCAAGTGGTTGAAAATAAAGCATCAATATGGTATAATTCCTGTAAAACGTGCTCAACATCATGTCCAAAGAATGCTGAAACCACAATATGCAAAAAATGCAACGATGAGGTTGTTGAGACAGCACCCAGGTAATGACCAATACAAACACATAAAAAATTAATTCAAAAATACATGTCATTAATATTAACATTTTTAACATATAATTCTAGGTTTAGAATAACCTTAAATGTCATACAAGGAGATTATGAAGCAAATATTACAATGTTCGATGAGGTTGCAGCAGTATATGTAGGATGCTCGGTGGATGAGTATATTTCATCAATAAGTCACGTAAGTTTTTATTTTTTTCATCAATAGTCGTTTGTCAAAATAGCAAGTATCAATTTTCAAAGAAATTTACCCATGATGATAATTTAAATATCTAATTTCCCAGGATCAAAACGATTCTGCATACTATAGAGGTCTGACCGCTCAAAATTTAATAAAAATACGGTTTATGACTACTATAAAGCATGCAAAAGTTGATGATAGGGGAAAGCTAACTCTTATAGCAAGTGCAATCCAAAAGATAGAATGTGACCCGATGAAGGCTGTAATGAATTCGATGGTACCATCAATTGAAGAATCAAGAGATAGGGAAGAAGGAAGTGAAGAAATAGTTAAGAAGGCACCCACCCAAGACAAAGCAAAAAAACGGAAAGAAAAAAAAATAGGCAAGAAGGCCATGTCAATTAAAGTGGAAGAAAATAAAAACAACTAAAATGACCAAGCAAACTGGAGTGGCGGAATTACAAGTGCAGCCTCATGAAGTGCAAGGAAGGGGAAAATGAAAAATCACAAGAAAAATTATTGATGATTATATTGACATTACAAGCGATGACGATGAAGATAATAATGACTGCATGTTGGAAAAATTTATCTCTGGAAGCAAGAATAAGAGAGAAATTTTCTCCACCCATCAAAGTCAAAGTAGAGAAGATTTGATGTGAATATAGATCACATTTAATTAATAGTTTAGACTAATAGTAGTTGACGTATTTGCTTTTACTTTTTAATATTTTATTTACCAGCAATATTTAACTTTTTTTATAATTCAATAGGTATTTCAAATTTTGTTCACAATCATTTTTTCAATGATATTTTGAGTATTGCATTAAATATGAAGGTAACTTTTAGCATAATATTATACTCCCTCCGTCCACAAAGAGTGTGTGGTGGAGTGAAGGGCACGAGTTTTAATAAAAAAAGTTAGAAGGTGTGATTTTATTGTTAAAGGGTAGTATGAGGCCCACCAAATTCTAAAGGTAAAGAGTGAGTATTGTGTAAATATTAAGTGTAAATGAGGTTTAAAGTATAAAGTAATTTTTTTTTTGAAACGATATAAAATAGATTTTCAAAAAAGAAAAACACACAATCTTTGTGGACGGACAAAAATAGTAATAAACAGACAATCTTTGTAGACGGAGGGAGTACTATCAAGCATAACACGTGCAACGCACGTTTCATCTACTAGTATCTATAAATAAGTAATATTTCAAAATCGACTTACATAACAATTAATATGCCACTCTTAGAGATATAAAGATGCACAAACTAAATTTTTTCCTAATCAGCTATATTAAACCTACACAAATTGAGAAGATGCACAAATTGGCCATTCATTTAAATTATTATTTTTATATAATTATATTAAAAAGTCAAAATTGGAGGGGGTGGGTTTAGTCCCCTTTCTCTACCACTGGTTACATCCACACATGCATTTATATACTTTTGTTACATATGAGAATGTAAGTAAATTTGTTAATTACACAAATTGATACATTATCTACACAAAATACCTTGTGTACCGTACACCCAGGTCGTACCCGACCCAAATCCGATCTGAATCTGATCCAATTGGACTATCCTACCCGAATATCAAGTGTTAGTGTCATTTACATGTAGTGTTAGTGTCATTTTTGAAATAGTATCATTTGTAAAACAAAATAGTGTTAGTGTTATTTTCGAAATAGTGTCATTTGTAAAACAAAATAGTGTTAGTGTTATTCCAAAATCGTGTTAATGTTAGTGTCATTCCGTGTTAGTGTCATTTCAAGAAAAAACGGGTCAAGATAGTCCAACTGGGTCAGGATTCGGCTCGGATACAACCCAGGTGTACAGGAGACCACCTTCATTATCAAAGGTCACTATATTTTTGTGGCATACTTTTATTTCTTATGACACACATAATAGCTATTCGTCACATGATATCACAATTTTATTTAATGACACTTTTTAGAGTATTAATTCTTCAAAAATTATGTCGCTACTGAATTTAACTTGCTGTAGTATAAAAGAAGCATTCTTGTAATATATAGAAAGCAACAAAAAGTACAATACACTATAATATTTCAATAATAAAATCTTTTTATGATAAATGTAAATCATGAAATAATCAATTATTCAAATTATATTTTGATTGATGGATGGTCAAGATTTGACCTTCAAACGGAATTTTAATTTTTTAAGCATATGCTTTTCAAGTATAAAATAATTATTTTCCAATTTTTATATTTTTTGCACATAAAATAATATTTTTTGAATATCGCAATGATGTCTGTTCACAATTTCTAGAAGTTTGTAGGATCCCTCAATGTCATCTTCGTGCCCAAAACCTTTGACCTTAGGCATTAACCCCTTACCGCTTGGCCAACACACGCACACGATTCCTGCAAATATTGACTTGGGATACATATGTACAGGAACAAATGTTTTGTCATCGTGATGAATAGAGTTATATGTAAATCATCATTTCTGGAAGATATATCATTATGCAGAGACAATAATATATGACGTTTTACTATAGAATAATTTTAGTATCTCAAATCTATTTACAATCATTAGTAAAAGCTAGTTAATTAAAAATATTTCTTTATCAATATACCTACCATGGATTGGATAATCAAAATATATTGCAAGATTCCAGATGTTTAGGGAGAATCATAGTACTATTACTTTCTCAAACCATATGATCGATTATCTAAAAATGTTGTGATAAAAATATGAAATGCAGTTGGTAATTACATGAGTTGTGTAGATGGAAACTAACAAAGTTGAGAGATGAATTTCCCCAGCAACTTTAGCTCAAGCCATGACGAAACACCATCTGCCTCAGACGTTCCGATCTTGAAATGCTCAAATGCTGAACTTCTTCCAAATTGCCACTCCACGGCCTCCCCGGCACTGCGTTGCTCACGTGCATCTCATGACCAAGCGGCAAGGCCGCATCGACTGAACTCTGCACATCATAATTGGTGTCTCCAAATGTTTCCTCTGCATGTGCGTGGTTCAAATATCTCCCATATATCCTGCGGCACTTACTTTCATGGCATCGCAATGCAGCCCCACCGTCATAGACTGGCATGAACAAAGGCTGGCGCTGCACGACGAGAGGAGGAGTTGGAAACATCTGTGATGTGAAAGGAGCCATTGGAGCCTGCTGTTGCACTTGCACGCCAACAGGAGTCCTCAACATCCAAGGCATCAAACGCAGGTTCCTCATCATCATACAATTAACAGCAACGGGGCAGAGTCTGAACCTATAGGTCTTGCAAGCGCCTAGCGGAAACGGCTCATCAGCTCTGGAACCGGATCCCCTTTTGTTATTATACCCTGGATAGTCTTCTATTCTGAATTCATCTTGCGCGATACAAACTAATGAGCACGCAGATCCCAGATCCTCAATTTTCCAGCTGTCAAAGGGTGCTGTCGTTTTATGATTGACATGAATTTCACCATTAACATCCAGCATGCTGCATGCGTTCTGTAAGAAACCACGGACAAGTTCTCTATGCATCCTATATGTTCACAGAAAGTTGAGAAGAAGTCGGAAAGCAACAACTAAGTGACGCAAACAGTAAAATAGCAGCTACAAGGCCGGGATGGGCAACAAATTTAAACAATAAAAGAACCAGCATCATATCATAGATGGATAATGTAATACTTCTTCGAATGATTCACGGTTTCCAGCAACACTTCACTTGAAAAACTCTTTATATTAGTTTATGAGAGGCAAAAGAAAATAAAACAAAAGATTCCACACTCAGCCAACAAAAACAAAGAAGATTTCCTTTTCCTAATAAACAAAGTAAGACATAAACTCAAACACAATGCATATTATAACTCTCAATCTTTCACCATCCCATTAAGTAAAGAGCAGAGGCTCACATCATCATGTCTGGATTATCTTCCTTCCCGTAAAAACCAGCATGAGGAAAGTTATAAATAATCCGGTCAAATTTCTTGCAGCGGAGCTCAGGATGAGTCATCATTTGGGTTGCATCCACTCCATGCAACACGGACGCCCCCAGGATTCCCAGTATCACCAAATTGGCTAATGCGTACTTGTAATTGTTGAGTAATACATCTGTTTTTTTATTAAAGTAACAATCATTACGTAGATTGGAAACAAATGAGAATATATAGCATAGTCATAAAACCATATGCAGCTAATCCTAATAGGGGAAAAACCACATTGTAAGCTGTATTAGAGAAAAGCAAACATCAAGATAAAAATTCTTCAGAAACAGTGGACTTGTTATAATATCCATCCTCAGATTATACAACAAGAAAAATTCGTATTTACATTGGTAGAATAGATTTTCTACTCATTCACATCAAACTTTAAAACTTTATCCAAAAGGCAATTTTTTTTCTAACCATTGGCATCATGTCTCAATTTGCATTTTCATGCATCAGATCAGTTTGACAGATAGTCGGATAGTATATTAACATATTTGTCACTGAATCCATCTTAATGGACAAAGAAGAATTATAAAGAAAGGGCTTAGGGTTTAGGGTTTCAGTATGAAAATCAAATGCAAACAAAATAATCTCATTAACACATGATTGGCCTTTAGACAAAAGAAAGAGACTTTTCGAATTCCTCACCTTCTCTATATCTATCCTCCAAACATTTATCCCAAAACACAACATAACAATTTAACTTTGAGTAAATTTGATAAAGGATTCAAGAGTGAAGCCCAGAAAGAAGAGGTGAGCAGCAGCATACCGATAGTAGTGCAATCGATTAAAGTAAACGAAACATCAATTTAGGTTGAGAAATGATTTTAAGAGGAGCATGCAAGAAAATACTCCAAAATAGCAGCAACACGCGCAAGCAAGATACTAGAAATATTTTCAAGAAATCAAGAGAAAGAAGAAAATGGGCAGAAGTTAAAACAGTGAGAGTGAAAAAGAAATAGTATACCGTAAGAGTCGAGAGAAGTGGCGACAATGTTAGTGGCAGAACCAAAAGTCTTCCCCAAGCAGAGCGAAAAGGAGAAGTCGCCTTCGCCAACTAAGAGTATAGCGTGGGCTGATGAGTAATACTTTATCCATCTCTGATTCGCTTCGCTATCCATCGTCGCGATCGGATTTACGGTTTCCTCTGAATATTGCAATCATTTATAGTAAGTATTTTCTTCATATTTTATTTGAGTGATGTGGGTTTGCTGTAAAATGGAGGATATGACTTTATGGTGGGGTTGCACTGTAACGCAACAGTGTCAGTGTCAGTGTCTGCACTGCACATATTGGATTGGATGCTTGCTTTCCTTACTTCCCAAGTTCTTTGCGTTTTTCGGCATAGTGCACGGTTTAATTGTTTGTTTTAAAATATTCAAAATTTAAATTAATTAAGGAAATTCAAACGAACGAGTATTAAATATTTTAAAATATGGGTTTAGTTTAGAGAAATTTTAATGAATAGGAGTATTAATTTTTAAAATTAATTCTCTCTCGAGCTCCTTTATTCCGCATTCCCTCTATTATCCATGAGCCACCAATTGTTGCATTCCTCCCCTGTGACGGTCGCCACCGCCCCTTTAGAGATTGATTGATTCGTTTGAATTTCCCTAATTAATTAAAGATTAATAAATATTAGGCTGTAATGCATTAGATTATTTTTGAAATTTGGGACACCACAAATTTAGTGGCTCTAGGACTCGCTGACAAAGAGGATGACGAAGAAGACTATCAAATAATTTTCTTTTCGCTTTTTCCTTCAAAGTAATTTCATGGCTCCACACGTTTTAAAAGCCATCAAACTAAGGGCATGTTTGATATGGGTTTATAGGTAAGATAAATTAAATTAATACAGATTAGTGTGATATTTGATATCATGTGCATTTAATATGGCCAACTCCTACTTAATCCTACTTCTCCATGCTTTTTTTTTTGATCGGTAAAATTAAAATTTTATTAAGATTAAAAGCAAGGCACCAGAGATGCCAATCAAAACAAGAAGGAAAGATTGAAACCCTTTGAGCACCACATGGTGAAAGGGATTCTCAACTCCAAAACTTTATAGACCTCATTCCAACTCCAAAGTCTACCCTTGATCTGTAAAACAAGTCTCTCAATATCCCAAATCTTTCCTTGAAAACGACTCTCGTTTCTTTTTTCCCATAGTGTCCAAACCGTTACTACAATCCTACTTCTCCATGCTATTTTGTGGGATTAACCCATACTAATAATCCGCTCATCCCCCCTCAGATAAATTTAATACTGAGAAGTTGGATAAAAATTCTGCTACCCTTCCTCACGCATATCGATGCAAATGCCCAAGTAATGGTGGACACGCATGATATTTTTAAAATTATGTGAGGATAGTTTTGGTATTAGATAATATAATCCAACATAATCCTATGGATATCAAACATAATATAGGATTAAGTAGCCATGATATCAAACACCCATGAAATAATATAAATCCACACTAATCCACACTAATTTCTCAAGATAATTTTAATCCTAATCAATCCTAAACTGCAAATCAAACGGCCCCTAAGGGACCAAACTAAGGGAGGTGTATTGGTTCAGGAAGATTTTAAAAATCTACAGATTTCACACAGATTCCTCATGTATTTTGGAATTTTAAATAGAATCTGTACAGATTTTCAACGGATTTTAAAAAGAATTTGACGTAATTTTTACGAATTTAAAATCTACCATCCCAGTGCTCGTTGGAGTTAATTGAGCGTTGGAACAGCTCCCAGCGATCGCTGAGTTCCAACGACCGCTGGCTTCGTGCGGCATTAACAATTCTCGAAAATTCTCATGAAAATTCTCGACAACGCTGTAGTTTAGCAGGAAGAAGCAAATAATCAAGCAGAGGCAGAAAGAGAAGCAGCCAAGCGTGGAACCGGAGGTTTCAAGAATTTGTATCTCTTGAAGAAATCGGAAAGGGGCATCTTGGCAAATAGCGGTTGTTTCTTGGGTTTTAGGATTATAGAAGAGACCGGAAAGATGGATTAGTGATGATGGGAGAAGGTTAGAATGGGGCAGTTGTGTTGTGTATTCAATGGAAGACTAATTGCAGCAAAGTTGCTAAAGTAAAGCTCCATTCTCGCTCCTCTGCCTTTACTAGATTCTCACTCCTCGACAAATACAATTAAGAACTCTAGATTTCCCAGCGATCGCTCGGTGTTAGCGGCCGCTGGCTTCTTCGAGCCACGGCCGCTAGAACCCAGCCGGCGCTGAAATATGAAATCTTTCGAATTCTCGTGGGCGGAGGTCGGATTTGTTCATGTGTATTTTTTGAATGAAATCAATGAAAATCAGTCCAATTTTAAAATCCATAGATTTTTAAATACCTCTAGATTTTCATAGATTTTTAAAAGTCTGAAACGAATATCTCTGAATTTTTATAGAATTTTAAAAATCTTGAACGAATACCTCTAAATTTTCATAGACTTTTAAAAGTCTTGAACGAATACACCCAGATTTTAAAAGTCTGCTGAAATCTATTAAAATCCTGAACGAATACACCCCTAAATAAATCACTAATGGATTATATATGGTATGTCGTGAATTCGTGGTCTTGTTAAGTTAGATGGATATAATTTGATACTTAATTTTGAGATAATATGAAATATGACTAATCTTATTTTACGAAGGTATTTAGTTTGAGTTATATGATATAATTATTAAAATAATTCAACTAAGTATTTAATTTGCATTACTCCTCTCATAATACATAGATAACTCGACTCTAATCATCAAATTTAATTACTCCCTTTGTTCACAAAAATTATGTCACATTGTTTTTAACACGGATTTTAATAAAATGAGAGTGAAAGTTAGTATTGGAGTAAGAGTCTCACTTTAAATGTGACCGGAGTTATGTGAACCCTACTACTAAAAATGGATGTGGCATATTCTTTGTGAATAGACAAAAAAAATTGTGGCATAATATCATGGACGGGGAGAGTATTATTTATCACCCTAAAACTAAGTGAATTATTTAATTGCTCTCTAATTGTATCAATCTTAACTATCACATCTACCAAATCAAATATCTCGTGTGAATCTTGATATTCTCCTATAATAAAATTAATTTTGAATAGTCTCAAACCAATTCAATCTCGAATAAACTTGTCTCAATTTAATCTCAAATAGCTAAACACCCCTAGACATCTATCAAATCAAATGACTCCTGTGAATCTTGATCTTCTTCTATAATAAAGTTACTCTTGAATAATGTCAAACCAATTCGAAATTAATCTCAAATATCTAAAGACCCCTACTGGTGTTTAACGTAACCAACACCTAAATCTATAAAGGGAAAACATAAAATTCTACCTAGTCGAGAAGGCTGGAAAGAGTAAAAATAGCTGATCGGAAACCTTGCACGAGAAAGAAAACAACTATTGTATTCGAAAATATGATAGAGCGTAAGTAACAGTACACGAGCTCAGGCCCTATTTATAGATTTACAAACGGAGGGATAAAATAGTAAAAACATCTGCGGTGCATGTGTCTTGCGTGATGGAAGGGTACGCTGGTAATTTCGATAATATGCGGGAGACCTTCCCGCGCGTTTGTTGGCTCCTCTGATGGAAATGTCTTCTCTGGCGAAGGCGTCTTCTCTGGTGATGTTGACATCTCTGGTGGAGGTGACTCTTCTGGTAAACACGTCTTCTCTGGCAAGGGCGTCTCCTCTGGCGGTAATGACTTCTCTGGCATGAAGGACTCCTCTGACGTGGATGACTTCTCTGGTGTGGAGGACTTCTCTGAGGATGGTGATTTCTCTGGCGAGTGTATCTCCTCTGCCATATTCGTCCCGCCAATGGGGTCGATTCCTCTGATTCGTATTCCTTCCCTACTCTGCACATATTACTCCTCATCAACCACTCCCCCCTCTAGTCTGGTTGAACCGGGTATTCTTCGTGTTCAACCATTGTAGTATTGTTAAAGCTGGTGCTATGATGTTTTCCCTGATCCCTGCAAGTCATAAAGATATAAACACTCTAATATTTTACGAAAATAAAGGTAAGTCCTGTAAGTTGCTCTCTGGTGTTTTTGTCACTCCCCCCTGGTCTGGCTAGTTCACTTCTGGAATAGTGCAACTAGTCAGAGGATCCGTCCGCGTGGATGACGTCATCCGCATTAAATGCCTGCCCAGTCTACAGTATTTTCCCCGTACCCCGAGGTCACTTTTTAATCTTCGCGTCTTTTCGCCTCTCCGTAGAAATCCTCATCCGTTGATTTTTTTCCGCATGCCACGTGCCGTTCATCCCGCGTGCTGGTGGTTACCCGCGTACAATTTTACTTAGTCGATTCGAACTCCCACTTTTCACTATTCTTCTTCTCCAAGCTTTCCGAACGATTTTTCTGCATTTTCCGGCGATTTCCTCATTGTTCCGGTATCCTCCCGCGACCCTTCCGCTCCAGGTTTTACCGTCCATCTTTCTCTGGCCTAGGTAACTCGCGCATCCTCTTCACTGCAATTTTGTGTTTAATCGTAGCGTAGTGGTATAACTGTTGGTGCTCTGATTGAGCGTGTTAGAAACCCTAGGATTGGCATTTCCCATCATGGCCTGCACCTCCGCCCCTCAACCCTCTCGCTCGCCTTCTCCTTCTGCCCGAGACCCTTCATCTTCCTCCCCTTCGCAGCGAGATCTCGAAAATCTTCCTTCCCCCTCTGTTTCTGACGAATCTCAAACTGCGCCCCCTCCCCCTCCACCTAAGAAAAAGGGGAAGAAGACCCCCCAACCCCCCAAAAGTGTTCCTCCATCCCGTCTTAGTGTCGCGGAGGTGGAAAAATTGAGAAGCAAATGTAGGCGTCCTGAAGGATTAAAGTTCGAGGCCTTCTCTAAGGGTTCAACGCCTCCCGAGAACCTTCGCCATCCCAAGGTGATAGTTGTTTGGAAAGCCCAGATAGATGCTGGTTTAAGGCTCCCTCCTCCTACCTTGCTGGTCGATGTTTGTAATTATTTTCACATCCCTTTCTTTCAAGTCGCCCCTTCTGCTATCCGAAGGCTATATGCCTTCCATGTTTTGTGCCGGGCTCACGGTGTTGGGGACACCGCAAAACTGTTCTGTCAGACCCAGACCCTTCGCATGCAGGGTAGTCCCCTGTATAGCTTTGCAGCTCATCCAAAACATCCTACTACCTTTCTCTCCTCTTTGAATTCTTTCGATAAGGGCTTCCTGAAGCATTATTGTTATGTGCGCACCCTTTTCGGCACCTGGCTCGATTATCACGTTTTGGAGCTGGAATGGCATAAGCTTCGCACTACTTATAAACCGGCCTCTCCCGAGGTCCCTTCTACCCGTGACCAGAGTATTATAGCCCACCTTAACGCTATGAACAAGGCCCAGCCCCTAGACTGTAGGTACCTTGCTGAGAATAATTCATCTCTGGCATACAATGGTCTATTTCCCCTGTACCCAGAGAAATCAATAGGTAAAAAATATACATTAAAAAACATATTAGCTTTTGTTACCCTGATTTTAATGTTATGAAATTTTGGTTTGCAGATATGTCTTGGAGGCGCAAGTGTGGGGACAATTTGCCCGACATTCCCTCTCTTGCTGGCAGCGGGGAACATGGCACAGGTGGTTCTGCTTCCGGGACAAATCCCTCGGAGCAGCCTACTGGGGCCAAGCTGACCCCTATTCCTCCTGTAGTTGGAGTCCCAGAGGGGAATGTGGAAGCCTCGCGTGCATTTGACGCGGAGGAAGTTGATGCGGGAGCCCTTGTTCATAGGGGTAGACGCTCCAGCGCTGGTGATGCCGCTGGCACCTGTGAAGAAGATATCCAAATCGTGGATATTACTGATGAGGTTCCTTCGCCCGATTCAACTCCCGGTGCCCCCCTTGCTGAGCTTTCGAAGAAAAGGAAAAGGGGCTCCTTAATCTCTGTAGGTGAGAAGGAGAAACAGGAGGGCCTGAAAAAGGCCGGCAAATCTTCAGAGCCAGCAAGGAAGTCTGCTGGTGGTGTAAAGATTCTCCCCTCTGCTGGGGACAAGGGCAAGGGGCCAGCTAAGAAGTCAGCTGGTGGTTCTAAGGTTCTCCCCTCGGCCGGTGGAAAGGGTAAGGGCAGAGCTGTGGTGCCCTCGGCTGATGAACCAGAGGATCTTGTTCCTGGGCCGATTTCGAGTTTATCGGGGCAGGAATTGATTGATGCTTTGATAGCTCGTGTCCACTCAAAGGACCAAGAGAAAATGGAGAAGCTGTCCCGACCGGCTTTAGCTACTCAGCTCTGCCGGTTGGCTCTTCAGGTATCCTGCATCTTATACTCTTTGTTAAAAATTTTAAATTACTAACCTTTTATTGTTTTGTTGGAACCCATTTTATTTTCTTGCAGGTGGAGTCGGGGATGTGGGGGGCTGTTAAATGCATCCATGACTACGAGGTGGCAGAGAAAGAGAGAGAGAAGGAACAAGCGGACGTTGCCAAGCGTGATGATGCTGTCGCTGGGGTGGTGGAACGCCTGAGTAAACCTGAAGCGGAGATTACTGATTTGAAGGCCCGGCTAGCTCAAGTAGAAGTAGAGAAGTCCTCTCTGGTTTCTGAATTGACCAGAACAACTAAAGAAAGCCATGCGAGCCTTGCCAGGTTCAAGGCGGAGTATGAGCAGGCCTACAAAGGAGCCCGGCGCGACTGGAAAAAGACATCTGCAGAAGCTCAGAATCGCGCTTATATCCTGGGGGTACGAGATCAGCGCCTGGAGTATTTCCTGTCTCCGCAGGGTCAACACTTCTTAGAGTTAATGCTGGAAGGCACTCTAGGGGCTTTCAAAAAGACTCCCGAATATCTGGAGGATTTTGGGCCCCTCTTTGCTTACGTGATAGAGCGTACTGCTACAAAGGCATTGGAGATGGCGGGAGCCACCCCAGAGCAACTTGCTACCCTGAACCTGCACGCCTTGATGGACAACCTCAAGGATGATGAGATAAATAAGCTGATGGGAATCCCTGCAAATTCTCCAGGGAAGCCAGAGTGGTGGTATCCCGTGCTGGAGAAGGCCATTCCCTATTTTACTCTTGGGATTGGATCTGACTCGTTGCCTTCTGCTCCCATGTATATGCCTGCTTTCTCCGCTTCCCTAGTGCGCTTTGTAAATCGGCTGCGGGATCCCTCTGGCCAGGTCACCCGGACGTTTTCTCAGTTCGGCATGGAGCCTCCCCTACCCTCTGACTTGACATCTTCTGCCTTCACCGACTCCGCCTCTTCCTCTGCTGCGGTGGATCAGCTGTTTGACCTGTACAGAGATGAGAATCTGTATGTGCAGGAGGCTGTGAAGCTGTTGGATCTGGGAGCTCGTCTTCCGAAAGTGAAGAAAGCTGGCATGCTGCCAGTATTTGCAGGGGGAGCCTCTGCTAGCCAGCCCTCCGCAAGTGGTGTCCCTCTTCTGGTCTCCTCTGCCTCTGTCCCTGCTTCCCTTACCTCCCCTGCGGATGCCTCCGTCCCTCCTGCCTAACTTGATGACAAATTTTGTAATTTCTCTAGTTTGTATAAATTGGATACTTACTTCTCGTTTTGGGGTGTATAGCTCTGCCTCATTGGCATATTTATGTGAAGTTTTTTCCTTGCTTGTGCCGCTTCTCTCCCCTCGTTCTTTACGTTGTTCTCACTACTCATTGATGTTTGAGTTTATATTCCCGTCTTTCCCCTGCTGATTTGAATTGACTTGTTATGCTTGTTGTTGATGCTTCTCTGATCCCCTCCCTTGGGATTTCTTTTAATTTCTGCTATAAGGATTCCGTTGACTCCTCTGGCGAGGATTGTGATGACTCCTCTGGCGAGGATTGTGATGTCTCCTCTGGCGAGGATCCCGATGACTCCTCTGGCGAGGATTTTGATGACTCCTCTGGCGAGGATAGTGATGACTCCTCTGGCGAGGATTCCGTTGACTCCTCTGGCGAGGATTGTGATGACTCCTCTGGCGAGGATTGTGATGTCTCCTCTGGCGAGGATAGTGATGACTCCTCTGGCGAGGATAGTGATGACTCCTCTGGCGAGGATAGTGATGACTCCTCTGGCGAGGATAGTGATGACTCCTCTGGCGAGGACTTGGTTGATTCTTCTGGAAAGGATTTTACCGCCTCCTCTGCCGAGGATTTGGTTGATTCCTCTGGAAAGGATTTTACCGCCTCCTCTGCCGAGGATTTGGTTGATTCCTCTGGAAAGGATTTCACCGCCTCCTCTGACGAGGATTTGGTTGATTCCTCTGGAAAGGATTTCACCGCCTCCTCTGACGAGGATTTGGTTGATTTCTTTATTAGCGATTTCGTGCTTCCCATCCAAGCTGCTTCCCATCCGTGCTGCTTCCCATCCAAGCTGCTTCCCATCCAAGCTTGAGCACTCTGCGCGGAGCATGGAAGACCCGGGAGGTGCAA
Source organism: Salvia miltiorrhiza (assembly GCF_028751815.1). NCBI lineage: Eukaryota > Viridiplantae > Streptophyta > Magnoliopsida > Lamiales > Lamiaceae > Salvia > Salvia miltiorrhiza. The sequence continues at coordinate 13,122,202 of NC_080391.1, forward strand.
CCAACTTTCGCGGCTTACGATTAAATAGTAACCCTCTGCGTGGAGCATGGAAGGCCCGGGTGGCACGACCAACTTTCACGGCTTACGATTAAATAGTAACCCTCTGCGTGGAGCATGGAAGGCCCGGGTGGCACGACCAACTTTCACGGCTTACGATTAAATAGTAACCCTCTGCGTGGAGCATGGAAGGCCCGGGTGGCACGACCAACTTTCACGGCTTACGATTAAGTGCTATCTCTGCGCGGAGCATGGAGGGCCCGGGCGGCGCAACCAACTTTCGCGGCTTACGATTGACAGGAACACCCTGCACGGAGCATGGAAAACCCGGGGGGTGTGACCAACTTTCGTGGCTTACGGTTAAAGCAACCTCTGCGCGGAGCATGGAAAACCCGGGGGGTGCAACCAACTTTCGCGGCTTATGATTAAGTGCTATCTCTGCGCGGAGCATGGAAGGCTCGGGCGGCACAACCAACTTTCGCGGCTTACGATTGTCAGGGACCTCTGCGCGGAGCATGGAGGGCCCGGGTGGCACAACCAACTTTCGCGGCTTACGATTGTCAGGAACACCCTGCACGGAGCGTGGAAAACCCAGGGGGTGTAACCAGCTTTCGTGGCTTACGGTTAAAGCAACCTCTGCGCGGAGCATGGAAAACCCGGGGGGTGCAACCAACTTTCGCGGCTTATGATTAAGTGCTATCTCTGCGCGGAGCATGGAAGGCCCGGGCGGCACAACCAACTTTCGCGGCTTACGATTGTCAGGGACCTCTGCGCGGAGCATGGAGGGCCCGGGTGGCACAACCAACTTTCGCGGCTTACGATTGTCAGGAACACCCTGCACGGAGCGTGGAAAACCCAGGGGGTGTAACCAGCTTTCGTGGCTTACGGTTAAAGCAACCTCTGCGCGGAGCATGGAAAACCCGGGGGGTGCAACCAACTTTCGCGGCTTATGATTAAGTGCTATCTCTGCGCGGAGCATGGAAGGCCCGGGCGGCACAACCAACTTTCGCGGCTTACGATTGTCAGGGACCTCTGCGCGGAGCATGGAGGGCCCGGGTGGCACAACCAACTTTCGCGGCTTACGATTGTCAGGAACACCCTGCACGGAGCGTGGAAAACCCAGGGGGTGTAACCAGCTTTCGTGGCTTACGGTTAAAGCAACCTCTGCGCGGAGCATGGAAAACCCGGGGGGTGCAACCAACTTTCGCGGCTTATGATTAAGTGCTATCTCTGCGCGGAGCATGGAAGGCCCGGATGGCACGACCAACTTTCGCGGCTTACGATTGTCAGGAACCTCTGCGCGGAGCATGGAGGGCCCGGGTGGCACAACCAACTTTCGCAGCTTACGATTGTCAGGGACCTCTGTCTTTGGTGGAGTGTGATCCCTCTGCTCTATCGGAGCGTGATCCCTCTGCTTTGTTGGCGCGTGATCCCTCTGCTTTGCTGAGAAGGGATTTTTGAATTTAAAAATTGGGATCTACGGGTATACACCCTACTCCCCCCTCTGGTGACATGTGCAATACTCCGTTATGAACATGTTGGCCCAATTATTTCTTACTCCCTTCTTCGGCCCATAAGTTCGTGCGGGCCCATTACCCCTTAGCCCATTTCTTAAGCCCCATACTGCCTCTATATATATCCTCCACCCTTCGCGATTTAGGTTACAATTCCCTCATTTCTTTTCCGCCGCCCCAAACTGCTCTCTTAAACCCTAGATCTGCCGACATTTTGCCTCCCTAGATCGGTTGTAAAGCACTCAAGTAAGGGAAGTTCCCCTCTGAACACTCACATCCCTGAGGGCTCCGCCTTTTCCTCTGTACTTCTGGTGCAGATCCCTAACTTTGTGGTTGTAATGAGCGGACTTCCCTTGCTTGAGAGCGTTATTACCAGGTTTCCCAGATCTAGACGTTGGTCCTCCGGATCTGAGCGTTGATTCCTCGGATCTGGGCGTTGATTCCCCGAATCTAGTCATTGGTTTGCCCCTTTTCTGTATTTCTTCTTTGTAGCATTTTGACTTGTTATTTTTCTGGATATTCTGCAGGCGTGTGGTGGAGCGGAAGTAGATCTGAGAAATGAGCATGTCCCAGCAGCGAAATAGAACTCGAAGTGTTGGATCGTGGAAGAAGAGACGTCCATCCCTGATGCTTGCTTTCCCTTTGACCTGCTAAGAAGCAGTTTTTGTATTTGTTTCTCCCTTGTCCTGCTAAGAAGCAGTTTGCATTTTGAATTTAAAAATTGAGGATTACGGGTATACACCCTACTCCCCCCTCTGGTGACATGTACAGTGCTCTGCACGAACATGTTAAGTAGCATATGTAATGTAAGAAAACAAGAATTGAAATAAACAAACACAACACCAGGGAATTCCCTAGAACCACATATCTGTTTTATTGATATTATGGCCCCGGACCTCGTTAAAACCCCTGTGGGGAAAAAGAGTATCCGGTCTACAAGTGATTACTCCTGCTAAGAAGCAGTTATACATAGAACTTTTTGAGTGTGTTTATATTCCATGGTCTGGGGAGAGCTCTGCCGTCTGAATCCGACAATATGTACGCTCCGCCACCCAAGACCTCTGTTACGATGAATGGTCCTTCCCAATTTGCTTCAAACTTGCCCACTGCCTTTAATGCGTCTGCTCTTTTCAATACTAGATCGCCCTTGACCAGTTTTCTTGCTCTGATCCTTTTGTCGTACCCTGCTTTGATGACACTTTTATATTTTGCTGCTCTGATTTGAGCTTCCTCTCGCTGTGCTTCCACAAGGTCGAGCTCAGTTCTTCGAAGATCGGCATTGTGTTCCGTATCATAAGTGATAATGCGGTATGATTCCAATCTGGCCTCTGCTGGTACCACTGCATTGGATCCATATACCAGCGTGAAAGGAGCCTCCCCTGTCGCCGTCTTTGGACTGGTGCGATAAGCCCAGAGGACGGTATCTAGTTCTTCAACCCACTTCCCTCTGCTCTGATTCAGTCTCTTCTTGATCCCTTCACAAATAGTTCTGTTAGCCAGCTCCACCTGGCCATTGGCTTGTGGGTGGGCCACCGAGACAAAACGCTGTGTGATATCCATTCGGTCGCAGAAATCCGCGATCCTTTGCCCCGTGAATTGAGTCCCGTTATCAGATACAATGATTCTCGGTACCCCGAATCTGCAACAGATGTTTCTCCAAATAAAGCGCTCCACTGTGACATCATCAATTTTGCCTACTGCCTCCGCCTCGACCCATTTAGAAAAATAATCTACTGCCACGATGAGAAAGCATTTCCTTCCCGGTGTTGTAGGCAACTTCCCGACTATATCAATGCCCCATTTGTCAAACAGACATGCCGCGTACATGACACCCATAGGCTCCCCTGGTACATTGATTCGCCCTGCATGTCTCTGGCAAGCTTCGCACTTGCGAACGAACTCCCTGGCTTCCTGGTTGATATGAGGCCAATAGAACCCTGCCCGAATAATCTTGCGTACAAGGTCCCGAAATCCCGTATGCCCACCACAGCAACCTGCATGAATTTCTTGCAAAGCAAAATTAGCTTCCTCTGGAGATAAACATTTTAGCAAAGGTTGAGTGAAAGATCGTTTGAAGAGTTGATCGTTGATTAAGCAATAGTTCTCATAGCGAGCCCTCTGATTGGATTCTCTGCTCAGCCGCTCCCCTGTCTTTAAGAAGTGTATGATCGGAGCCCGCCAATCATCCCTGATCTCTACCGAGAACACCTGCGAAGTCTCCATCTCTCCGGTATCACAGAGTAGAATAATCTCGTCGCTCCAAGTTTGCTCTACTGCGCTAGCCATGCGTGCCAATAGGTCGGCCTTCGTATTCTCTTCCCGAGAAATCTGTTCGAGCTTAAATTCCATGAACTTTTCTTTCATTCCGTTAATTTTGGTATGGTACACCTTCATCCTCTGATCCTTGATATTATAACTTCCCGAGAACTGTTGTGCAACCAGCTGGGAGTCTGTCTTTATGATGACACACTCGGCTTTAAGCTCTGACAAGATGTGAGCCCCTCTGACCACGGCCTCATATTCCGCTTCATTGTTGGATAACCGACAAGTGAATTTGATGACGAACTGGTATGTCCCATAACCTGGTGAAGTCATATAAACCCCGATCCCACATCCCTCTTTCGTCACGGACCCATCCACAAAGGCCACCCAAAACTCTAGTATAGGACGGCGAGTTGTTTCTTGTATGAAGTCTGCCAATGCTTGTGCTTTGATTGCTGTTCTCGGCTCGTATTCTACATCATACTCCCCTAATTCCACGGCCCATTTGACCATTCTTCCCGACAAATCCGGGCGCCCCAAAACTTGCTTGAAGGGAAGAGACGTGCGTACTATCACTCGGTGTGAAAGGAAATAAGGCCTCAACTTTCTGGCCGTGACTATGACTGCCAGAGCAGCCTTCTCAATCTCTGTGTAATTCTGCTCAGGCCCTTGTATGATTCTGCTGACAAAATAGATGGGTCTCTGATGACTTCCCTCCTCTCTGATTAGCACAGAGCTGATTGACTCCTCCCCCATAGCTATGTATAGATACAACGTTTCTCTCGGAACTGGCTTGGTCAGAGTTGGGAGTTTTGCTAGGTATACTTTAAGATCCTCAAACGCCGCTCGGCATTCCTCTGTCCATAGAAACTTGGTTCCCTTCCTCAACACTTTGAAAAACGGCATGCTTCGCTCTGCCGATCGCGATATAAACCTGCTCAAAGCAGTGATACGCCCATTCAGAGTCTGCACCTCCTTGATTCCTCTGGGCGGTGTCATTTCTAAAATAGCTTTGACCTTGTCGGCGTTGACCTCAATCCCTGCTGGCGTGACTTTATACCCCAAGAATTTCCCTGTTGTGACCCCAAAAGTGCACTTGGCTGGGTTCAACATGAGTCTGTGATCTCTGACTACTGTGAAGATCTCTTCCAGATCAGACACATGGTCCTCTGCCCTGTTACTCCGTACGAGCATATCGTCTACGTACACTGAGATATTCTTAGCAAGCTGTTCTTTGAAAATTTTCTCCATCATCCGCTGATACGTGGCTCCTGCATTCTTCAGACCAAACGGCATACTCTTCCACCCATATACTCCACAACAGACGGCAAAGGCCGTTTTGGCGATGTCTCCCCTGTTCATCTTTACCTGATGATACCCTTGGTACGCATCCATCGTGGATAATAAGGCACATCCTGAAGTAGAGTCCACCAATTGATCAATCCTTGGCAGAGGATAGTGGTCCTTCGGACAAGCAGCGTTTAAATCTCTGATATCTACGCACATCCTCCAAGTATTCGTTTTCTTGGGTACCATCACCGCGTTTGAGATCCACTCTGGGTATTGCACTTCCACAATATGCCCAGCTTTCAATAGTTCATAGACCTGCTCTCTGATGGCAGCGTCCTTTTCAGCCCCAAAATTCCTTGTCCGTTGCTTTACCGGCTTGACCTTAGGATCCACGTTGAGGCAATGCTCCGCCAACCCTCTATCGATTCCCTTCAAATCTGCGGTGCTGAAAGCGAACACATCCGCATTTCGCCGAAGACAACCAATGAGCTCTTCTCTGACTTGATCACTCATGGCCGATCCAATCTTAGTCTGGAAACCCTCTTTCCCTGGAAATAACTCTATCATATTGCAAACATCGCTAGTGGACACCAGCGCGGTTTTCTCTGTGGAGTCTCTGTCTTTTAATAAATTCGCCAACTCTTGGCGCTCCTCTGCTGGGGCGTGCACCTCGCCCACTTTCCCCTTCTTCCGGGCGTTCGACCCCTCTGTCCATCTTTCCCTTTTCTGCCCCGCTGACTGTGTGAGCATTTGCACGTGGCATGCTTTTGATGTCGTTTGATCGCCGCAAACTTCTCCCACTCTTCCACCCTCGATGGGAAACTTCATTTTCAGATGAAACAGTGATATAACAGCTTTGAACGCTGTCAAGGCAGGCCGGCCGAGTATGACATTGTACGAGGGCTTAGGCATATCCACCACTAAGAACCGTACCATCCTTGTTTTGTTACCTGCAGCTGTATTGCCCAGAATCAACGGCAACTCTACATACCCCAGGGGCATGACCATCTCTCCTCCAAACCCAAACAGAGGAGCATTTGTCTGCTCAACATGAGCGTTAATTCCCATATTTTGGAGACATTCCTTATACAAGATGTTTACAGCGCTGCCCGAATCCACGAAAATACGGTGAATAATGCAGCCGGCAATGTCCGCCGTGATGACCAGCGCATCATCATGCGGATACATTAGTGTGCGTATATCCTCTGCTCCAAAGGTGATTGCCGGCTCCTCTGCCGCGCTGGTGACTTCCATGACCCTTTTAGGATAATACCCTGTTTTAACTGCTCTGACGACTTGCTTTTTAGCCCTATTTGATGTGGGCATCCCGTTCTCCCCACAAATCATATGAACTTCCCTTCTATACGGGGGGGGGGGGGAGGAAGAGCTTGCCTGTCTGCCCCCTCTCTGCGATTATCCTGGTTGTCATCAAGCCTGCGACCTCTGTTGTTGTTCCCCTGTTCTCGTCGCTGATCCCGGTTATTTCTCTGATCCCTCTGATCTCGCTGATCTCTCTGATCAGTCCTCCTCTGACCTTCATTTCCCCTGTCAATGAGATGGTCGAGATATCCCTGACGCACCAGTAACTCTAATTGGTGCTTAAGGTGTCCACAATATTTCGTGTAATGCCCGAAGGAATTGTGATATTCACACAACTTATTGTTAGGCCCTTCCTGCGGCGGCCCAGTCCGGTAGGTCCCCGGTGCCCTAAAGAACGGCTGATCCTTTATCAGATGAAAAATTTCTTCTTGTGGTTTATTCAAGGGCGTGTATTCGGTAAACCGCGTTACTTCATTCACTGTGCGCTGTTGATTAGATGGCATTCCTCCCTGGGGTGGGAGTACCCTGGGAGGCAACCCTCTGAATGGGGCCCTATCTTGCTGTCTCTGTCTTTCGGGTGCTTCCTCAGCTTTCTTGACTCTGTGTTTCTCATTTTCCACCTTCCTCGCCATTTTGGCATCTTCCAACTGTAGATAACCCGGCAGCCTTGCCATGATGTCATCAAAATCCCTTGCTGGTCGAATTTGTAATTCGTCAAAAAAGATCCCCGGCCTGAGTCCTCTGACATAGGCGCAGTTTTTAATTTGCGATTCTGCCTCTGGCACCTCCAGAGCGGCAAGGTTAAACCTCGCTGTGTACTCCCGTAGCGTTTCTCCCTGCTCCTGCTTAATATCCATCAGCGAAAGGGCTGACTTCCCTACCCTTCGTGAACTCGCGAACTGCCGCAAAAAACGAGTCTGTAATTCTTCGAAAGAGTGAATGGAATTTGGGGGCAGCGTCCCAAACCATAACTGAGCCGGTCCAGTAAGAGTAGTGGAGAAGATTCGGCACTTAATGCCCTCCGTGTACATGTGCAGCGTAACCAACCCTTCAAACCGATTGAGGTGTACCTCCGAATCGGTAGTGCCATCGTAATCCAGTGAGATGGGCTTGTAGCTTCTAGGTAAGGTATCTGCCAAGATATCGTCCGAGAAAGGACTGCGGTTGTTGATCGGGTGGAGCCTTGATGTCTTAGCTCTCTTGTCCCCCTTATGCCTCCCCTGCTCCCTTCTGTCTCTGGGCGCATCACGAGCGTGGCGCTTGTGGACTCTATATTCATGTCTGCCAGAGGAATACTCCAGCTCCCTCTCCTCTGACCTCTCTGTGTAGCGCGATTTTCCGATCGATGGGATTTCTCCACCCGATGCGATTTTCCTGACCTTTGTTCCCTATCCTCCCTTCGGGATTTCTCCCTAAGTGATTCCTCCAGATCCTGGAGTTGATGTTTCAGCTGAGACACTTGGTTTTTTAACCGAGCCTTCTCCCTTGGTCTCTCCTCCTCGAACACCAGGGAGACGGATTGACTATCAGACTCATCAACCCTCTCCTTTCTAACAACACTGTTGAGTCTGACCCGGCTCCCCTCTGATATTCTTTCCACTTCCCTGTCAGCTAGGTCCCCTTGCACTTCCAGAGGCATCGCAGCTTGTTTGTTGATTGCTAAAGTGTTTACCTCCTGAGCAGCGGGAGGTGGGGCCTCAGTGCCCTGCAAAGTAGCCGTTCCCATCAGTGGAGCTACAGTGGGAACAGTGGACAACATGGGAGTTCCTAGTGCTTGACGCACAGCGGAGTAGTGAAGCAGCGCCATCATCTGTTCCATTGACCCAAACGTAAGCTGTCCCGCTCCAGGCGCGGGAGTTAAGCTTGGCATATCAGATCCCGGAGTTACCAGAGCAGATCTCTGGAGACTTGCATTCAGCCCTGTCAACGGAGTGGCGGAGATAGCCTGAAACCCTGGTGGTGCAGCGAAGGCAGCATTGCCCTGTAGGCCAGTGAACAAGGAGGCAGGCACCTCAGTGGTGAGAGCAGCGGAGTCGAACTCTTTCTCCAGGTTGCGGTGAGCATCTGACGATCCCATAGTACCTACATGTAAGCAAAGTGAGAAAAGTCCCAAGGACAAAAGAACAAACCCTCCGTTACCGATGGGAGTCCCAATATAAGAAATCCAATAAAGAATCCCGAGCACCGGTACAAAGACCGTTAAAAAGTTCCGAGTAATTCTACACTCTGGAAAATAAACCCAGAGTATAGATTGAGAAAAACAGAGCCCTCAGTAAAATCCAGCAGACGCGAGATACCCAGAGATAAGTACAAACAGAGCAACCACCAGAAGACATGTTAGCACGATTCATTAAACATGATAACAAAAGAATTATGTAAAATACTACCATAATACGAAGATTAGTCAAGGAAAACATGGAGAACATGAATAATAGTTTCCCATAAGTGAAAATCGTCCACAAAACAATAATATGAATCTCACCACAACTAAGACAAAGTGTTTAATTATCATATTATTGAGGTAAATCCCTTGCATCAACGACAATAAATACTCTTGAGATTGAAGACTAGCCACAAAACCCATAGATCCACAGCAAGAAACCCCAATATATCAGGAACAGAATAGAACTTCCAATTCAATCATCGAAATCGAAGACCAACCATGAGAAACATGGAAAACGCCCATAAACCCCCTCCCTTAAATGAAAAACGTCTATAAACCCCCGGCACAGAACCAACGTAACAAAAACAGATTATCACCCCCGATTCAGCGATACAAAGCGAGGATTAGTCACCAAAACATAGGATGTAACGGTAATTATCAATTGCAAACAAAGAATACTCACGGATTAGCAACGCGAACCCGAGCACAACAGAAGCAAAGTATTAATCGGCGTATTATCGATGCAAACCCATGAATTAACAGTAATAACCACACGCTTCACCGAAAACAAGATAAAACACGAAGATCGCCCACAATTATCGCATTAACACGCAAAATAACCACATACAAGCAACATAAACCCAAAATATCGGGGATACATAAGGAAACGATGAACACAATCGGAACAGAGCACCCAATTACAATTTCCTCATGCAAAACATTAGATCGGTGAAGAAAACCTCAATTCTACAAGAGAACCCCTTATTCGCAGATAACTACCCCAAACAAGCGGTAAATAAACGTAAATTTCCCCTGATTCATGTTTTACGCCCGTCGCCACCTTTCCCCATGCACCCAAAACACAAATCAACGCAGAGCTCAGCAGATTAACAACATTTTAAACCAGAAAACGCAATTTAACCGATTAAACACAGCTGGGTGTCCGGATTATCGGACCAATCGGTGCCAACGCCCGCAAATCCGATTGGATTCACAGATCTGCGTACGTCGGCGACCGTAACCTCACGTCTTAATTCAGTAGCTTTCCCACAGACGGCGCCAGTTGGTGTTTAACGTAACCAACACCTAAATCTATAAAGGGAAAACATAAAATTCTACCTAGTCGAGAAGGCTGGAAAGAGTAAAAATAGCTGATCGGAAACCTTGCACGAGAAAGAAAACAACTATTGTATTCGAAAATATGAGAGAGCGTAAGTAACAGTACACGAGCTCAGGCCCTATTTATAGATTTACAAACGGAGGGATAAAATAGTAAAAACATCTGCGGTGCATGTGTCTTGCGTGATGGAAGGGTACGCTGGTAATTTCGATAATATGCGGGAGACCTTCCCGCGCGTTTGTTGGCTCCTCTGATGGAAATGTCTTCTCTGGCGAAGGCGTCTTCTCTGGTGATGTTGACATCTCTGGTGGAGGTGACTCTTCTGGTAAACACGTCTTCTCTGGCAAGGGCGTCTCCTCTGGCGGTAATGACTTCTCTGGCATGAAGGACTCCTCTGACGTGGATGACTTCTCTGGTGTGGAGGACTTCTCTGAGGATGGTGATTTCTCTGGCGAGTGTATCTCCTCTGCCATATTCGTCCCGCCAATGGGGTCGATTCCTCTGATTCGTATTCCTTCCCTACTCTGCACATATTACTCCTCATCACCTACATATTGTTAGGGGTGGGAAGATAGGGTATCGGGTATCGGGTACCCGACTATCCGACCCGAAAAAATCGGGTATAGGGTACCCAATACCCGAAAAATTAGGGTATCGGGTCGGGTTCGGGTATTAGGGTGGTCTAAAAATCGGGTATCGGGTATACCCGAATACCCGAATTTTTTATTATTATATATATATTTTATTTAATCAATTATATTATTTAAAGTTAATTGACTATTCAACTCTCTCTATCTCTTCTCTAACATCTGTATTGAGTGATTGAGTCCACCGACTCAAATTCAGATTCTCAATTCTCTCTCTTTCAATCCCTCGGTCCCTCTGGAGTCGCCGCGAGCCTTCTCCACCTACCCGCCGGACCGCCGCGAGCCTTCTCCAACTACGAGCATAACGTGAGCCCTCGCCGCCCCGCCCCGACCCAGCGGCGCCCCTCGCCGCCCGTCTTCTTCTTCTTCCTCTTCTTCTTCTTCTTCTTTTTTTTTTTTTTTAAATACAGATCTGTATGTGTTATCGAATTTGGTCTGATTTGGTGTATGAATTTGGTCTGATTTGGTGTATGAATTTGGTCATCGAATTTGGTCAGCTTTTCTGTATGAATTTGGTCATCGAAATATCCGATTTGGTGTATGAATTTGGTCTGATTTGGTGTATGAATTTGGTCATCGAATTTGGTCAGCTTTTCGACTGAATTTGCTGCTGCTTTTGTAAAAACTATCGGGTATTTCGGGTACCCGAATACCCGAATCGGTAATACATCTGAAGAATAGTTATTGTAGTATATTTTTATATTTTAAAGGCACCCAGTACATCTGAAGAATAGTTATTGTATTTTAACCCCACATTTGCCTGTATTCATTACTCTACACTATTTATATTTATTCATATAATCTTACTATGGTAATACTGATACATATAGGAGGATTAGGATATTAATTAAATACGGTTGTATAGAAAATAACAAGAAAACCTAAAAATCCTTCAAAACACAGAAAACTATTACGAGGATTAGGATATAGATCAAGTAAAAACATGCATTACGGTGTGAAATTGGAACTACTATTGACCATCTATTTTTTGATGCTAGACGTGTAATGTTCAATGCTGAACCCTAGACATTGTTTCACAGTTTTTTGGAAAAGTCGATTGTTAAAACCTTTTTAGTGTTTTGTCGGTACATTTTTAATGCTGATCCATTTGGAGCGTTCACTTGAATTCTAAATTTATCATAAGAAATTAAAATATAAAAAGATTCTATTTTTAAAATCCTCCTTTCTTTTTATTTATCTTAAAAAATCACTATTTCTTATCATTTCTTTCACTCTAAGAAAAGATAATATTATCATAAGGTATTCTTGTGATAATATTATTCCTTCTTGAAATGAAAAAAAGAAGGGTTAATTGCATGTAATATCATGAACTTAACGCGAAATCCAAATTTAGCACGAATTTAAAAAGTTCCAATTAATATCACTACCTATGCCCCATGTCCAATTTTAGCACCGTTTTGTTTTCCGACAGAACCACGTGGCAATGACGTGTCTTCCGGTAGACACGTCATTGCCACGTACTCCGAAGAGAGAGAGAGAGAGGGGGCTAAAATCGGCGGGTTTGCAGAGAGCGGCGCGACGACCCCGACCCCCCCTTCCCCCCACCTCAGCCTACCAGAATGATGAGGGTGGCGGCGTCGCGAGGAGGGGAGTCGCCGAGAAGGGGAATCGCGCAGAGGGCGGCGGCGGCGCGACTGAAAATTCTGGAATTGGGGGTAGGGTTTGAAAATTCAGAAAATTCTAGAATTGGCGGCACACGTCGCCGGAATCGCGAGGAGGAGGTGAGAGGTGGAGGCGGCGGCACTCGTCGCCGGAATCGCGAGGAGGAGGTGAGAGGCATGGGCGGTAGAAGAGGAGGAGGTGAGGGTGGAGGCGGCGGCACTCGTTGCCGGAATTGCGAGGAGGAGGTGAGAGGCGTGGGCGGTGGAAGAGGAGGAGGTGAGGGTGGAGGCGGCGGCACTCGTCGCCGGAATCGCGAGGAGGAGGTGAGAGGCATGGGCGGTGGAAGATGAGGAGGTGAGGGTGGAGGCGGCGGCACTCGTTGCCGGAATTGCGATGAGGAGGTGAGAGGCGTGGGCGGTGGAAGAGGAGGAGGTGAGGGTGGAGGCGGCGGCACTCGTCGCCGGAATCGCGAGGAGGAGGTGAGAGGCATGGGCGGTGGAAGAGGAGGAGGTGAGGGTGGAGGCGACGGCACTCGTTGCCGGAATCGCGAGGAGGAGGTGAGAGGCGTGGGCGGTGGAAGAGGAGGAGGTGAGGGTGGAGGCGGCGGCACTCATCGCCGGAATCGCGAGGAGGAGGTGAGAGGTGTAGGCTGTGGAAGAGGAGGAGGTGAGGGTGAAGGCGGCGGAAGAGAGAGAGAGAGAGAGCTTGGCTCGCCGGTCGGAAGCTTGTACCGGCAAGCCACGTCAACGACACGTAGGATCGAAGCATGTGCCGACAAGCCACGTCAAAAAACGGTGTTAAAATTGGACACGGGGCATAGATACTGATATTAATTGGAACTTTTTAAATTCGTGCTAAATTTGGATTTCGCGTTAAGTTCATGATATTACATGCAATTAACCCAAAAAAGAAATAAGTAATGCTGAAATTCTTTTCTATTTTTTTTTAAAAAAAGAATGAATTAAAGAGGTTTTTTTTCTTCATATTTTTATGATAAATTTATAATCAAGAAAACCGACCCCTAAAGTTCATTGGGGAATCCCAATTCCCAAGTGAATTTCGTTGGACTTTTGCATTTGCTACAGTCGTCTTTGCTAAAGCAAAAAGGTAAAGAGCTGTGTACAACTGCAAATTATCATCCAAGTAGTTGGGTATAGTTAGTAACTACACGAGTTATGCAAATGGCATATACCCAATATTTTGAGATATATTGAATTCAAAGCGTGCAACATTTACAGTAAAATAAACTTTATAACTTACAGAGTCAGTTGTCAAGTATCAGCATAAACTCCTCACCACCATACCAGTGATTCCAGCCGGATATACTAACAAGTTTCTCCAGAGATTTCCATCCAAAGTTAATGGCAAAAAGATGTTTTTACAGTTGAGAGATGAATTTTTTTTCCCAGCAACTTTACCTCAAATCATGACGAAACAACGACTGCCTCAGTCGTTCGTATCTTGAACTGCTCAAACGGTGAAGTTCTTCCAAAATGCTGATAAAACCACTCGACGGTGGTGTCCCAGTCCCCGGTGCAGCATTGCTCATGTACATCTCGTAACCACACCACAAGGCGTCCACCACTGAATGCCACACATCATAACTAGTGTCTCCAAATGTTTCCTCCACATGCTTTAAATATCTCCCAAATATTCTCAGGCATTCATCATGAACATTCATGAACGGAGGCTGGGGCTGCACGACGAGGGGATGAGTTGAAAACACCTGAGGTGTGAAAGGAGCCATTGGAACCTGCTGTTGCACACCAGCGGGAGCACTCGTGCACATCTGAGGCATCAAATGCAGCTTCCTCATTATCAGACTATTCACAGCAACGGGGCACAGTCTGAACCTATAGGTCTTTGAAGCGCCTAGTGGAAACGGCTCATCAGCTCTGGAACTCGACCCCCTTTTGTTATTATACCCAGGATAGTCTTCTATCCTGAATTCATCTTGCGCGATACAAACTAATGAACAGTCCGATCCCAGATCCTCTATTTTCCACCTGTCAAAGAGTGCCGTCGTTTTGTGCCTCACATGAATCTCGCCATCAAAATCCAGCATGCTGCTAGCGTTCAGTAAGAATCCACGGACAAGCTCCCTATGCATCCTATACATTCGCAGAAAGTTTTGAGGAAGCCGGAAAGCAACAACAAACTGATGTAAACAGTAAAATAGCAGTTACAAGGCCTGGCTCGACAACAAAGTTAAAAATAAAAGGATTAGCATCATAGATAGATAATGTAACTACTTCTTCGAATAATTCTCAGTTTCCAACAAAAGCTTACTTGAAAAAACTCTTGATAATAGGTTATGAGGGGGTAAAGGGAAAAGGCAAAAGAAAATAAACAAGAGATTCTACACTCAGCTAACAAATCAGAAAAGATTTCCTAATAAACAAAGTAAGACATATTCACCACCCCCTTAAGCAAAGAACAGAGGCTCACATCAACATGACCGGATGATCTTCCCTCTTTTGAAAACCAGCATGAGGAAAGTTATAAATAATCCGGTGAAATTTCTTGTATTGGAGCTGAGGATGAGTCATCATTTTGGTTGCATCCACTCCGTGTAACAAAGACGCCCCTAGATTTCCCAAACTCACCAAATTGTCTTTCGCAGACTTGTATTTGTTGAGTAATACATCTGTTGTAGATTCAAGGAACAATCATTAATCACGTGGAAGGAGGATATATTGCATAACCAGATAGCTTAGCATGATGTATAACAATCAAATGCAACTAATCCTAATAAGGGAAAAACCACATTGTAGACTGCACTAGGACTAGGGTAAAGAATAAACATCAATATAAAAATTCTGAAGAATCCCCCAAGAATTACTATAATATCCATCCTCAGATTATACAAGGACATGAAAACCTCGAATTTTACATTAGTAGAATAGATTTTCTACTCATTCACACCAAACTTCTAATCTTCCAATACATTGGTATCATAACTCAATTTGCATTTCTATGCAATCTGGTCTTAATGGACAAAAAGAAGGGGGCTCATGGTGAAAATCAAACGAACAAAATCTCACAAATAATTAGCCGGCCTTTAGACAGAAAAGGGGTTACTTTTTTGAGAATATACAAAAGAGTTTTTTTTTTTTTTGAGAATATACAAAGAGCCTTTTCGATCGCCTCGCCTTCTCCAATATCTATATCTTTCCTCCAAACATCTACCCAAAACAGCACAAATTTTGAAATAGGGCTCAAGAGTCAACCACGAACGGAAAAAAGGTCTACAACAAACAACTTGCGTAACAATAGCCGTGCAATCGATCAATGAAAAAGAAAAACGCGCCCGCCCAAACTTTAAGATGGGCATGCAAGGAAAAAAATCCAACATAGCAGCAAGCTAGACACATGCATAATAGAAATTTTTTCAAGAAATCGTGCGAAAAATAAGGAACAAGATTGTTAAGTAGTAATCATTGATAAACAAAGAAAGTGAGAAAGAAATATACCGTAAGAGTCGAGAGAAGTGGCGACGATGTTAGTAGCAGAGCCAAAAGCCATCCCCAAACACCGAGAAAATGAGAAGTCGCCTTCGCCAACTAAGAGTATATTGTGGGCTGATGAATAATACTTAATCCATCTCTGATTAGCTTCGCTATCCATCGGACGTCGCGATCGGATTCACGATTTCCTCCTAATATTTATAAGATTTTGTCTTCATATTTTATTTGAGTAGTGACTAGTCAGGGTTTGCTACGACGGAAATGGCGTATTTGGGGGAAACCGGAGGGGTAACTCCGGCAATCGAGGATGTGATTTTTATAGGCACGTTTTGGGGTTAGGGGTAAGCTACTAAGCAAAACATGGCAACTTTTGTGCTTTTTTTTTTTACGGTAAAATCAAATTATAAAGAGGAGGAGTACAAGGGTACTCAAGCCCATACAAAGTGAATTAAAATACAAAAACCCCACACCGCAGACGACAAAAAAACTACGTCGGAAGATAATTATAAGGATCCAAAAATCAATCATGGATCGAGTAGCCAAACTTATTTAAAAAGTAAGCCTTCAACCATTTCCACGTATTAATAATAATATCATCCATCACTCTATGAGTATTAGGATTTTTATTTTTAAACACCTTCTTATTTCAAATTTTTCAGATCTTTCAATAAATACATTGTCAAACGGTGTTGCACATCAATTTTACTAGCCATTGAAATTTCAGTATCCTGCGTACTACTAGTATACTACTAGGGGTGGGAAGATAGAGTTCGGGTATAGGGTACCCGATTACCCGACCCAAAAAAATCGGGTATCGGGTACCCTATACCCGAAAAATTAGGGGTCGGGGTCGGGTTCGGGTATTTAGGGTGCTAAAAAATCGGGTATCGGGTATACCCGAAATACCCGATTTTTTTAATTAATAATTTAAAATTATTTAATTAAATTTAATTTAAAAATCTGTAAAATTTTGAATTGAAATTCAATTTTAATTTGGGTATTTTTCGAAAAAATTTCAAAAATTTTCAAAAATTTTCGAAAATTTTCAAAAGAAAATAGGGTATTTCGAGTATTAGGGTCCTAATACCCGATTAAGCCAAATCGGGTACCCTAATACCCGAGATACCCGATTTTCACAGTTTGACTTGAAAGATGCAATTTTGATCGGGTAATTTAGGGTACCCGAATACCCGACTCGGGTACCCGAGTCGGGTATTACGGTACCCGATTTTTTTTCGAGTTCGGGGTCGGGTATAGGGTTTTGGTTTTATTCGGGATCGAATACCCGATTTTTTTGGGTAGGATACCCGATTCCCAACCCTATATACTACGGTACTACCTAATGCACGCTACTTCGAATTTGTTATAATGAGTGTCGAATTGCGATGCATCAAATATATATATCTATCATTATTTTTATTTATATTAGGATCACTTATGTTTTATGTTTGTAACTTTTAGTACTTTCTAAAAATATTTTCAATTTTTATTTTTTATAAAAAAATCTCTCAATTCTTTTAAAAAAATATTTCGTTATATAAAATCCGACAATACAATGAGTCACCTTATCAAATTTTTAAGTGGGAGGATATTATTCTATTGGCGAGATAGAAAAAAAACAGCGTCCACCATCCTACAAGGTGACTCATCATTTTCCTAGGAAATAAAAAAAGATGACTCATCATTGTATCACTGAATTATGCAACGTTGAAAGGTGAATACACAAGACACGAGTAATCTCTTTTATATATATACTCCCTCCGTCCCTAAAATAACTTTCTCTTTTTCCATTTTGGGACGTCCCCCAAATAACTTCCTCTTTCTTTATTTCCATTTTTGGACACCTACCCCACCACTAATAATACTTTATTTATTCTTACTTTTCACTTTTCACCACTCCCAATACTAATTATAACACTTTTCACAACTTCCAATAATAATTATATCACTTTTTCTCCACTATCAATACACTTTACAACTTTTTATTAAAACTCGTGCCGTCCCCAAAGAGGAAGCCATTTCAGGGACGGAGGGAGTATTTTTTAAGCGAAGTAGTCATTTATACTACAAAGTTATTACTCATTTCGTCTCATTATAAGTGAGACTCTTTCTATTTTGAGTGTCTCACTATAAGTGAGATTTTTTTCTTTTTGGGTAAAAGTTTTACCCTTTAAACATATTTTCACTTTTTCACCTACACATAAAATACACATTTTTTTTTTCGTACCTAAAACATTCAACTTGTGACAAATTATTATTCTTGATACATTTTTGCATTCGATAATAATATATATCTATTACTCATTGCAACATCAATGTCCCACATTATTAATGCCAACTTAATTCAGACTCTAGTATGAAGGAAGATTATATATGACATAATTTTTTAATATAATTAATTATGTGTTATATCACGCGCGAACTGTTATTATAGAAGATACGGAGCATATTGAATTTCTATATTAAAAAAAATCCCACGTGATAAGTTAAAGTAATGTACATATAAACACCCACATATACTCAGAAATTAAATCTATCAAAATTTAGACTTTTATTGAAGAAGAATGGCGAGATATTGAAGAAGAGGATGGATAGTGAGGATAGAGCAGATCCACTACAATCCGTCTAACTTTTATCACACCATTTCATAATTTCCGAAAAACATATACATATATAGAGGCAACGTGCATATACATAATTAACGTTGGAATTTGTAGGTTTTACTGGGGTTGCAATTGAAGTCTCCATTACCCCCAAATCCACACTTGGTGTTGTAGCCTGGATAATCGAGATAATTGAATTTGGTGGCCTCCATCAACCTGAGTCCGCAGCCGCGACCAAGTGACACCACCCTCCATTCGCCGTGGAAACCGTTGGTCTTGTGTGTTATGTGAATCTCCCCATTTTCCTTTATCATCTCTCTCGCATTCTCCAGAAACTGCCTCACAAGTTTCTGCTGACATCTGCACATACACACATCACTCATCACTAATAAAACTAACCTAATCACAACCAATTTGGGTTTGGCTTACGCAAGTTGAGATTGGCGCGGCAAATTCTTGAAACCTTTCAATCCAACGTAGGGAAAGTTGAAAATGATGCGATCAAATTTAAGGTGTGCGAGCAGTTGATGATTGGCCATTGTAGTGGCATTGATCTTATGCATCACCTTGCTTCCCCTGCTCCTTAGTTCCTCAATGTTGCTTAAAGCCTTGTCATAATGCTTCTCTAGAAATGCTGACACAAAACCCACAAACAAGATACATATACATGCTGATGTTGTTGTTGTAATTATAGTAGTGAAATATACCTCGGGAATCTAGAGATGTGGCAATGATGTTGGGAGCGCTATGAAACGCCAGCGCGAGACAAGCAGAGAAGGAGAAATTCCCCTCTCCCACCAACAGTATTCGATGCCCGCTGCTGTAGTGCTTAATCCACCTCTCTTGAATGAAACTAGTCTTTATCTCCACTACCACTGTTTCTTCTTCTGCTGAGCCTAACAAGTAGTTTTCTTCGTCACACTCCAAATCTTCATCATCAGAAATGGGAGGAGGAGTTTGAAGCAGTAAGGGTTCAGTGCTTATGCCGCGTGATGCCGGATTTGGAACCGGGAGTAATGGCTCTGCATCAGAGAAGATGGAACCAATTTTCCGCAAGATGCCTTTTAAAGCTTTGTAGATCAAAATGCTCAGTTTTAATAGTTTAGGCGACCAAGATATATAATGATTCTGGAAATCTGGATAAATTGGGATTTCATCTTCTTCTTCTTTGGCTCTGCAGCTGCTCTGAAGAATTCCCATTTTTTTCTTCCTCACAACATCTCAGAGAAACCACACCTGAGGAAGAGAATCAAGTTTACTCTTTCATGGGTTTCTACTATTACTGTGACTTTCTCTCAATCATTAATTCTTGCACTTGATTCTTTTAGTCTCGAAACAGACACAGCCAATGAAAGACAAGTTTCATGCTTATGATTTTCAAGGATTCAGATTTCCTATATTCTATTCTTTCGTATCATATACTATTTGTATCAAAATGCCATCATCATTTATCCATTTAAAGAAATTCAGATGCAAATTCCAACCAAAGATACGACCAAAAAACTTTTAGTAGATTTGATCTATGAATAGATTTCAAGCAGTTAAAGCTAGTATTGATATGTCCTGCGGGGAGAAGCAGAAAATGAAGAAGAATTTACCTGATGAGTAAGGTTGGAGCTCGAGATGCAACCACCGATCATCATCAAATGGACTGTAAACTAAACCATCCTCTGAGAGAGAGAGAGATCAGGTAGATTTAAACAGAGTGCAGAAGACTTGGAGGCGAAGACTAGAAATCAAAGACGCTGACGAAGACGAATCATTTTCTACTCGCTTTTGGTAGTTGGCAGTGCCACAGTCGTAATTTCGAGTATTTCATAGCTCCGTACGATTTAAAGCCACCGCACTAAATAAACTAGTACATGTTGTTAGGGGTGAGCATTCGGTTATATGGTTCGGTTTTTGCTAAAACCAAATCAAATCATATTTTAGTTCGGTTTAAAAAAAAATCGAACCGAACCGAATTAACCGAACAAACCGAACCGAATTAACCGAAATTTTTATAAATAAAACCGAATCGAACCGAACCGAAAAACCGAATTAATCCGAAGAAAACCGAAATTTTCGAAAAAAAACCGAAAAAACCGAAATTTTTGAAAAAAAACCGAAAATTCCAAAAAAAAAATTATAAAATTAAAAAAATATTAGAAGCTAGAATTTATAAAATTGTAATTAAAATATTATATATATATATATATATATTTATATATATTATAAATATAATTCGATTTTTCGGTTTTGTTCGGTTTTAAAAAATCCGAACCGAACCGAACCGAAAAACCGAAATTTTATGAAAAAAAAAAAACTGAACCGAACCGAAAAACCAAAAAAACCGAACCATATTTTAAAATTTCGGTTTGGATCGGTTCGGTTATTCGGTTTCGGATTTTTTGCTCACCCCTACATGTTGTATACTTTTTTAATTTAAAGTCATGTCGATCAGTCGATAGGTAACCCCCTACATTGCTCTCAAAAATATTTTCTCCTTTTGCCCCACCATTTGTCCGGATTCATTACTAAGCTATTGATTTATTTCACATTTTCTTTTACTAATATACCTTTTTGTCCCATAAAAAATTATCACTTTCATTTTAAAATATAATTTCATGCATTATCTATCATACACTATCACTTTTTTTTTTTGAGAATACATTATCACTTATTTTAAAAAGTAATGAATCTTTTTCTCACTCAACATTTTATCTATCAAACATTTATTATGTCTCAAGTGATACTCTCTTGAGGATATTCCTTCTCTCCCCAAAACGGCAAAGTTACGCACTGCTTGTTTGTACACTTTGGGTGGAGGCCACCCACCGATCAAAAGACACTCATCTATTGGGGAGAGATTATCCAAAAATTCAACGAAATTTGGCCTTCCAGCACTCTAACTCGTGACAACAAGCAAATCAAGTCGCGCTCTCAACGCGTCCAAAAAGAACGTTAAGCAATGAGAGTCCATCTACGAGAACTGTTGAGCTAAAAGGAGGAGCGGCATGAGTAATAATCAAATCACTGAACAAGCTTAGCAAGCTATCAAGTAAACTATGTGGCTCCATTCAAATATTTAAAACTTGGCGAGTTCTTCACAAATATCAGTATTTTGCATCGACCGTCGAGAATGTCCACTCTTTGAAGCATTCGAAGGGCTCAGATGGAGGGTACAAGACGACATCCTCCGACCCGAGCATAATGACGAGGCCTATAAGCCCAAAAGCGGTAAAGCGAGACATGGGGAAGGGCAAGAAGGCAGAGTCCTCGACGCCCATAGAAAAGGTGAAATACAACAACGCAATAGACCGAGTCGCAAAAGGCATTGAGGATTTCAGCCGCACTCAGCGTAAAGCTCTTTACTTTTAAATTCTCCATGCGAACTAATCGAAGATATATACTGACAAATTGGCATTGCACATGAAACTCGTTGACAAAATCAAGAAACCTCGATGATGGAATTAATTTTTTTTAATGTAATTTAAATCTAGTTTTAATTATTGTAATGTTTAAATTTTAATCCAATGAAGAAATATATTTTGAAAGCCAACTATATTTATTTAACTTTGAAATGCATTTAAATTAGAAAAATAAAAATAAAAAATTTAGAGCCCATGGGTATAGATGAGGGGCTCTTAAGCGGGGTCCATCTCCGCAGAGCCCCAAAATGGACTCTTAAGGTGTAGATGCTCAAGTCAATGTTGACTCCTACTATATTGGATAGGATGTTGATAATATTTTGTAACCAATAGTTTTGGATTTCAATCAACATTTCAATGAGTTTTATTTGAAGTTGAGCTTTGATTCTCCATAAGTAATTATATATTATTAATCTTTTCATTCCTTTTATATTTTGTATTCTTTAATTGTGAAATAACGTGTCTTGTGTAGTTAGCCATGTTTTGAATAAGTAGGAGAGTGGTTAAATCATGATCCAAGATAATGAGGGCAGTTGTTCCTATTTTTCAAGAACATGATGACAACCAACATTCCACAGGTTGATAGACTAGCGGTTTTAAAGTGCATTGCAGGCAGTTGTTCCTATTTTTCAAGAACATGATGACAACCAACATTCCACAGGTTGATAGACTAGCGGTTTTAAAGTGCATTGTAGTGGATATATGAGGAATTTAGACGTGTAAATGGTGCATATTGACCACGACATGAGACTCTATAAAAGCCATAAGATGGCTCATTCTCAAATACACTTTGAAAGTTTATTTTTGTCGAGCTAACATTCACTGCAACCACCACGTCATTTTCCTACTGCAAACGTGAAACGATTGCTTCAAGTCTTGCTTTGACAGAGGAGTCTTATGCAGTCAATCTATGAAGGTTATCTCTGTATTATCAGGAGGGCAAGAATCAAAGACCAAGATTTAAAAATATTCATTTTTGTGAGTTAACACATATCAAAATGACGAAAAATGAATGTTTTATAAATTAAGTAAGATCGAATCGGGTTAGGGCCTTTCGGGACCCATCCACACATGAAACAACTAAAGAGGAGAATTTGTCATACCAAATAGGGTAAATATCAATTTAAACATCAAACTATTTTTGCACTATTAATTATATCTGAATTATCAAAAATATTTTTTAAACCTTGTGTTCGCAATTTTATATCAATTGTATCATTCCATTTTTTTGGTCCAAAAATTTGACGTTGTTCGTCGGAAGCCGCAATGTATTTAAAATTATAGTATTTTTTAAACTTATATTGTACAAAAAGACATCATTATGGATGAAGGATATAATTGATACAAAATCAATAATTCAAGGTCTAAAAAAATATTTTCAAGAATTCAGAATATAATTGACACTATTAGAAAATGCGGCTTTAACGACCGAAAATTTGATTGTTAAAACTGAAAAAATGATCGTTGACACGGTTAACGATTGATTTGTTGGTCATTATTTGTATGGTCGTTTCAAAAATTAACGACCAAAAATTCGATCGTTAAAATTTATGATCAAATAATGATCAAAAATTTTGATCGGTATAAATACTGATTTTGTTCATACTTTTTTGTCATTTTTTATTTTTGACGATCGAATTTTTATTTTTAACAACCGAAAATTCAGTCGTTAAAAAAATTACTCCATCCGTCTCTCTATAAGTGGCTCAAAAAATTTCAGCACGAAAATTAAGAAGAATGTGTAAATGTTTGAAAGTGGTAGGGCCTACTCTTTTTTAGGAGTTAAAATTTTCCATTTGTGAAAATGTGTTAATTATAGTGGGACAACCCAAAATGGAATACATGTCACTTTTAGTGGGATAGATGAAGTATTTTTAATTGTAGCAACCTAACTTTTGCGCCACGAGTATTTCGATTCTAACGTATTTTGAACTCATTCTCATACACCTTGATAAACTTTCTAATAGGCACCCATCCTAGAAGTGCTCTAAGTCAATCAACCACGATTAAGCTTGAAGTTTCTCACCGGTATAAAAAATATGTATTATTGATATAAATAGCATGTATCAATTTATTTAAACTTTCTTTAAATATATAGTCTAATTCATGTGTACCCTTAGAACATATCGAGAATGATATTTAAGATTTGTGGAGCCGACGATGAGAAACGATAAAAATAACGATCAATTTTAAAAGAATAAAAAATATATATTATGTTAATGTTTTTTTAAAAAGGTTAATATATAGTTTAAAAACGTAATCAAAATTCTTATCAATTTAAAAAATAAGAAAAAAATAATTAAAAATTTAAAAATTATATTGACGATCAAATTAATGATCGATTTTAAAAATATTAATATTAACAATGGAATTTTCGATCGTTA
Organism: Salvia miltiorrhiza; assembly: GCF_028751815.1. Classification (NCBI taxonomy): domain Eukaryota; kingdom Viridiplantae; phylum Streptophyta; class Magnoliopsida; order Lamiales; family Lamiaceae; genus Salvia; species Salvia miltiorrhiza. The sequence continues at coordinate 13,146,222 of NC_080391.1, forward strand.
AAAAGTTATAAAATACTACTCCATCCGTCCACGAAAAAGTGCCACATTTGGGTGCTGGCACGGGTACTAAGAAAGCTGATAAAGTTGTTTTGAGTGGGGTAAAAATTACAATAGGGGTAGTTCTAATGACATTGATTAGTTTGTTAATATTTTCTTGTCTTTTAGTTGTTTAGAGTTTAAACAATCCTACTCTTTGTTTAGTTCGATTTTAATGTTAAAGACTAGTATTTAATTTTTATGCCTATTTTAATTCTTGTGTTTTTTTTTAACATATTCATCCTTGTTTTTTTTATGCCTATTTTAATGTTAAAGACTATTTAATTCTTATTTTATTGTATAATTGTAGAGAAATCAATTGATTAGTTGGCACTAATATATAAAAATTAAATTAAATTTACTTTAATTTGTCAAAATATATATATAAAAATTATTATCCACACATATATTATGTGTGGTTTAAAAAAATTAATAGAGGTGCACACCAAATATAAAAATAAACTTCATCATTAAATAAAATAAAACTTAAAAAAGAATTACCGCCATATAATAAATGTTACAAATAAATTTTCTGCTACACATTTTAAATGTCAATAACTAATTGAAAGTTTCAAATTGTTTCACCTACACATTTTTTAAAATATGTGTGGGTAATTATGTGTGGGTAAAACATCAATTAAGATTTGCATAAAAAATTAATTAAAGCCAAAATATAAATGTAGCTAAAAATATTTTCCCACGTTTCTTACATGTCAAGAATAAATAATGATAAAAATTCATTACCCACAGTTAGATAATTTAGAATTATGTGTGGTTAATAACTTTTATTAGTTTGACACGTTGGCGCAACAAATTTAAAAATAAATTTTATTATACATAAATAAAACTTAAAAATAACCGTAAAATAATAAATGTCACGAAAATATTTTTGCCACACATTTTAAATGTCAATAACTAATGAATTTTTTTTGTGTGAATTACCTACACATTTTGAAATTATGTGTGGCTAAACTACCACCCATTATTATGTGTGGGTAATTATGTATGGGTAAAAACTCAATTTCTTGTAGTGCGGAATTCACACGTGAAGTGGAGTTAATTTTCAGAACATATTTATTATTCCATTGAGCTAATCAACAAACACGCATAGCCCAAAAGCCATTAAATCGGGCTGTAGATACAATTGGAGATACAATTTGGAGGGTTTGTGTGTATTTCTTCCACTTGTTTGAGTTCAAAGAATGAGTAATTTAATTTTGGGGGAAATAGGATTGATTAGGCATGGGGGAGTTGGTTTCGTAGTTTTAATTAGTGAGTTAATTGTGTGGGTTAATTGCATAGATTAAATAAAAGTGTGAATTTATTAATGACATAAGTTGTAAATAAATTGAAAAGTAAATGGTATGAATGTACAAAAAGGTAAACAGGGCACTTTTTCGTAGACAAAAAAAAGGGTAAGTAGGGCACTTTTTCGTGGACAGAGGGAGTATATTTTTTTTAAAAAAATAATAAAATAACAAATACAATATTAATGACTGAAATTCGATTGTAAAAATAAAAAAATATTAACAATTGAATTTTAGGTTTTAAATAAAATAAAATAAAATAAAAATATTTCAGTTGCTAAAAAGTAAAAGCCTATCATTAGGGGTCACTAATTTATAAACGTTTTTTTTTCTAGTAGTGTGTGCGAAAATAATTCACGATTTAAAGTAATATGATCAAATAACTTCTGAGCTACTTAATTACCACTTGTGGGGGATTTTGCAAAATTACACAAGTTTAAAAAGTTATAATATCTACCAACTATACACATTTTCTAAATCCTCTACACTCTGTCCCACTAAAAGTGGCATGTATTCTATTTTGGGTTGTCCCACTATAAGTGGCTTGTTTCCATAAATGAAAAAACTTAACTCTTTAAAAAGTATAGATCTCACCATTTTTATTAACCAATTTATACATTCTCCTTAATTATCGTGTCGAAAAGTTTTGAGCCACTTATAGTGGGACGGAGAGAGTACTTGCTTGACAGAGATGATGAGCATCGTATGTAAGTGTTGCAGATAAAATAAAATAATTACAAAAATGATTGTATTATAATTAGTACTTGTATTCTATTTAAATTTGTTCATTTCTGCATAGCATCATGCGCCGAGCGCATACACTCATTATCTTTATATACATAAAAAGCAAAGTAAATGTAAATAAATTCAATTAGAAGGATATAATTGGAAATTAAGGAAAAAATTTATATACCAACCGTTGATTCCATTTTCCAACTGTCTGATGCATGATTCCATTTTCCAACAAATGCGCATCATTGTTTTATTTTCTTTCTTTCTTAACTATTTTTGTTTAATTATAAGTTTTTATAATCAAATTGTGATTTTAGGGCCCTCACTTTTTATCTTTCTTAATAACAAAATTGATTACTATCTCTAAACAAACTCAACAAATTGAATATTAAGGGCCGTCATTTTCTTTCTTTCTTAATACTAACAAATTTATATATGATAACTTTTTTATTTTTTATTAATGTATGTATTTTTTTGTATTCGTACAATTATCTTTTATAAGTATTAAATTAAGTTTGGATATTTTTACGTGTCTATTAATATTTCAAAAATAATGTGTTGAGATATGGTCTGTCAAGGACCAATATGCTTAATAACAACTATTTTTATCCCTTAAATTGTGAAGATCTTTGATGGAATTATATCTTCACTGAAAAAAAATTTGGTTCAGAGTTTGAATCTCATAAGTTGAATTTAATTAAGCATTATCACAGCAAATTCATAATTAACTGAATAAATTTTTGGTCCAGAGTTTGAATCTGATTTAATTTGTATAATTATATAAACTCCCTATATAAGTGATATTATACCTATATATAGACACATGTTATATTTTTTATATGAAGTACTTAGGTTATGTTAAAATATTAGATCACTTTGCATATAATAAATTTGGTATAAAATTTTAATTTTATTAGTTTATATTAATATTATAAAACATATATATACACAACTTACGTGATGAGGATGAAATTGAGCACTTAAATATATTCAGATCTAACTTCAGCGAAAATACGAAATATGAGATAAAACCGCATGTCTGCGGCTAAAGGGCAATCAAAATAAAAGTGGGAAGCGAAAGATTTATATTCTGACTACAAAAGTGCAGATTTTAAACACGTGGCAACCAACGATTTGCACTTATCAAATATTATTATTTGGGCCTCGAAACCTGACTAAATGGCCCTTAGTATTGCATCTCAATAATAAACTATATATAGACCCCCTAAGATTAAATGTAAACAAGTCATTCCATAAAAGGAAATCAAATAAACAAATACTATCTTCTTCACTTTTTTATAAATTTGTTGTTGAATCTAATACCCAACTCAACATTACGCGAGCCTAAAGATATATTCGTCGCGCATAGCGCGGGAGGTACACTAGTATAGAGTTATGCGCATATATGGGATAGGCGCATTATTGTAATTGTATAGATTTATACGCAGAAAATAGTGTAATTCGGCTAGCGCATTTATTAATTTTACTATAATTCAGTATATCATCGATATAACCAATTATACCGCTAGCATATACTAATATATTATGCCACCATATAGGCTGGCATAATTCAATATATCGCCGGCATAATATATTATATCGACGATATAATGGATTATACCGGTGATATAATTAGTTATGTCAGCGATATGATGGATTATGGTTAAATTCATACTCCAAAGATACAAATTATCATACACATCATAATAATTGAACAACCATTTTATAAATGTTACAATATATGTGTATCAGTTAACCTCTTAAATTTATAAATTGCTTTTGTCTTTGTCGATCCATGCAATTCTCTCACTCACATCATGTACAATGACATTCGCATGAATGAAAAAGAATTCATTATAAAATACAAATGGATATGTATAGTGTAGTGAATTAAAAAAATTGATATATTTGGTGGATAACTTCACAAAGTTGGGTATTTTTATATAATACTAGCACTTATAACTATTTTGATAATTAAATACAAGTACTACAAATGTGGGAGAGCATTGGATAATTGGATTGCATCCGTAGACCGTGGCCGGGGCAGTTGCATGTGGTTTCACAATTACATATCATATGGTTGGAATGTGAGAAGCAGCTCCGGCTTCCATTGGTCTTGCAATTACAACTCGTGCGCCATTTCAACACATGAACATGTGGTTACATTTCCATAAACGTTAGCTTTAGCTAATAAAGGATTTTCCATATTATAACTTGAAAAACATTAAAAAAAACCATAGTCCCAAACGACATTTGGCACAAAATTCAGATACATCCGAAATTAAGCTTTGTAATTAAAGAGAAGAAAAAAAAGTCAGGAAGGCGGTAAGGTTTTAAGGCCGAATTTGAAGGTTTTGCTTGGGTTTGGATTAAAGTTTTTATCTCCCCCAAATCCATACTTGGTGTTGTAGCCTGGATAATGCCCACATTTAAATTTGACAGCCTCCATAAGCCTAAGCCCATGCGAAGAAGCAATGCTTTCCACCTTAAATTGGGCGTGGAAACCATTCGTCTTGTGCGAAATGTGAATCTCACCATTTTCACTTATCATCTGTTTCGCGTTCATCAGAAACTGGCTCACCAGTTTCCTGTGACGCCTGCGCAACCATAAACCAACACTTATCTACAGTCACAATATTAGTTTAATATAAATACATAAGTTGCGTTGCGGCTAACCCAAGCTGACATTCGGTCGACTCTCTCGAAAAAAATCCAGCATGAGGGAAATTAAAGATTATGCGATCGAATTTGAGTTGTCGGAGCAATTGATGCTTGGCTATTTCAGTTGCATCGATCCCATGCATCACCTTGCTCCCTCTGCTCTTTAATTCCGCGATGTTGGACATAGCTTTCCCATAATGCTTCTTCAAGAATGCTGATCATATATAAATTAACCATCAATTGAAACGACCTCCAAAGAAAAGAAGAAAAAAGGTTTACCTTGAGAATTGAGGGATGTTGCAATAATGTTGGTGGCGCAGCCAAACGCCACCGCCAGACAAGCAGAGAAGGAGAAGTCACCCTCCCCCACCAACAGTATCTTATGGCGGCTGCTGTAATGCTTTATCCTCTTCTCTTCCTTCACCACAATACTGCTCCTCTTTACTTGCTCCTTCACTTCTTCTCTTTGTTGTGCAATTTCTTCTACAATCTCACCATTCGAGCATCTGATTTCAGGCACGGAGTCTCTCTCATTTTCACAATCGACGGTGATTGTCAAGACAGAGTGCGAAGGTGAATCGTCAGTAGCCCTGCGTGAGCAAATTCGAGGTAATAAGGGCTCACCGAGTGCAGTTGATGCTTCATTTTGAATTGGGAGGAATGGATCTGCTTCTTTTCTTGGCTTCAAATAGTTGAAGACCACACACAGCTTCTGCACTAGGCCCTTTATTGCTTTGTAAATTGAGCTAAACCAAAGCAATTTCTCAAGTGATCTTTTTGAGGAATCTTCATATGGTTTGCATTGATTCTGGATATTCGGATAAACGCCGCTTTCTCCTTCTTCTTCATCTCGAGTTTTAGAGGCCAACGCTAATCTGGAGGTGATGCTGTGGAAAATTACCATTATTCACCACAGCTCATAGAAAGAGAGAGAATCAACTTTTGGCTTCTTTGATCAAAGATTAATTACTTCGTTTTTTAGCATAAAATAAAATAAAACTGAGAGACTTTCTTTGTAAATATGGAATTAATTTTTTTATTTTCTCCAACGGACGTGGAGGCCGATGTTAATAATTTGAGATCAAAGATTAATGGTACGCTTTAATTTTGCGCTGCTTCCCGATACTTCTTTTTTTTCCAACCCCAATCGTTTCATTTCCCCTGTAATCAAGCAGTACTATTTCTCTATTCAGCTACTGAATTTGTTTTTGGAAAAAGATTTTCTTACATGTTAACAACATGTACATACATAATACCCTAAAAAAATAATTCTATTAAATATTTACGATCATGGCTGATTTGCCCCTTTCATATATTATCGGTTATTTTATTAAATGTGACAAGTTTTTTGATTTTTGCCTTCTATACACTATTGAATTAGGAAATAAATCATGGATTTGCATCCTTAAAAATCACTATAATCTTTTACAGATATGCAATCAATTTTAATTCAACAGTCTTATTAAAAAAATGCTTGAACAGTCACTCAAGTTCTAGAACGAAACCAACCATAATTTGTTGCTTTGCCCATGCCAAAGAAAAAGTTTTCTTTTAATTTCATTTTCCGGCTATTTCTTTCTTTTCTCTTATTTTTGCTCTTTATTTCCAGAAATTGGGTTATTTAAATTAAAATAAAATTTGTAATATGCATTATATTAAAGATTTTGATACAAAAATTTATTGATGTATAATTTGTAAAAAAAACTAGTTTAAAATATGAAAATATGATTGATTAAAGTTTAGAGGTGATCTTGGGTACACCGGAGTGTACCCGGGTTGCACTTTGACTCGTACTCTGATTTGAACTCATATCCTGATCCAAATCATATAAATAACACTATTCTGGGTACGGGTTAACCCGATTATACGGTACACCCGGGTGTACCCAAGATATTGCGTAAAATTTGAGATTATTTAAATTTATGTTTTTAATTATTTTTAATTTTCTTTTCTATTTCAAATGTTATTGCTTTGACCAAATTTTTTGATACCCCCACCATTTTCTCTTTTTCTTAGTTTCCCTTTTTTTTACATCGATATTTTTAAGTCTCCTACAATTCTTTTGATATATATAGTTTTTTTTTCTATATAATTTTCCAAATAAACATTATTCGATTATTTCTTAAAAGTATACTACGACATAGAAGATTATAAGATATCAATGAAATTGATACTAACAAATTATAGCTATGAAAATTGTGCCTCGTGTTGATTGTGTCGTTCAATTATTTCATAAAAATATATTATAATACATAAAATTATAAGATATTAATGAAATCAAAATTAAAAATAAAAAAAATTGAAATTTATATAATATATATTTCAGTATCAGTCTACAACCATCTTTCAACTGAAATTTGGTTTGTTTATTTTCCGTGAAAATAGCCTACATGTGTATCCCCCCATACACCTGTTCAGTTAACCCTCCGGGACCCAACATAAGTTTTGTGTTTTATATTGGTTCATTTTATATATAAATATTTAATTTAAAATAAAATATTTAACAATAAAATTTGTATTAATTGTCATTCGTAAATAATTTATATATTTCACATATATTGATAAATATGCGTTCACATATTCAAATTTATATTCAATTAAATTTTATAAATTTGAAATTAGATTTTTTAGGGAAATTTTAAAATTATACTCCATCCGTTCACCAAAAATAGTCCTAAAGGTGGACGACACGAGTTTTAATAAAAATAATTATTGTATTGTGAGTGGAGAAAGAGACTCATTTAAATATGAGTAGTGTTTATAATGATATTGTGAGTAGAGAATAGGGTCCACCATGTGATAGATAGTTTCCAAAAATGGAAATTGACTAATTTTTGTGGACATCCCAAAATAGCAAAAAATGACTATTTTTTATGGACCGATGGAGTATATATAATTAAATAAGTATATTTGAGGATAAATTTAGGTAAAATGATATGTCTAATTTTGTTGGAGTTCATTTTTCGGTATCTAACACTTTTTTTTATTAGTATTTGTTAAAATTGTAATAATATGATTTATTTTTCTACTTACCAATTCAAACTTCACTAATACGAAGACATAGTTAAATAATGAGCTAATCTTAGAAAAAATAATTTTATGTACGATTAGTTTATTTTTTTTAAAGAGAACATATTTTAATATGAGCATTTTTAGCCATCCCCATCAAAATGAATGATGTGTTTCTTTTATTATTTATGAAAAAAAAAACAAAGGTTTTTGTCAAATAGGAGAAAAATTGAAAATGACACTCGGAAAAAGAATCATAACTCAAATATGTTATATGCATACATATTTTTCGTAAAAGCTAAGAGATTTAAAGTCACGTAAATATTGAACATATAAATATAATACCTAAATGTTAGTACATTTTTTTTGCTGTTAATTATTTTTTATTGTATTTATCTTAATATTGTATATAAAATATTTAAATTATTTAATAACTATAGTTATCATTATAATTTTTACAAAATTGAAAGCTTATGTGTTTTCATATTCAAGTTCTTTATTGAGTAATTTACATCAATTATCATATTTATTTAAAAAAATTAAAATTGAAGTATATGTGAGTTTTAAAAAAATTATATTTGAAATATAAAATTATTACATATAAAGAGTGATATAAAAAAATTCTGAAATACGTATATATTTATGTGGAATTTTTAAACAAAAAATCCTCCTACTTTATGTACTTATTTTGCATATCTAATAAAAATAACATTACTAAAATAATAATATATAAAAAGTTCATGATTTTAGATGGCCTTGAGGTGGCTCCGTGTCACTTGCTGAACCTATTTGAACGCTTCTTGTTTGTATTGATTAATTTGTTTGTTAAGCTTTAAATAATAAAATATTTAGATTTGTTAAGTGTTCCATCAAAAATTGCAAAAAAATTACGTAAAGTTAATTATATAAAAAAGAGAAGAATCTTCTATTATTAGGAGAATGTTATAAAATCAAATTTCAAAATTTGAACATATTTTTTTCTTAATTAGTGCTAAGGTTAATTATGTAAAATTCTAATTACATCAATTATCGAATTTTATATTAGATTATAAATTGACAAATTTACCCTAATTATGTATATACATATTATGTAAATTTGTCACTACCCTTTGTTTTTACCTCATCACATCAGGAAGTAATTAATGTCATCCTGATAATAAATGAGCCTTAAATTTAACTTTCACGAAATCAAATGCTAATTTTAATTTATTTATTTTCTGATATAAAATGTTAATCTCAAAAATGTTAATTTTAAATTACTCTTCGCGTCCACGTGAACGGCACAAATTTTAAAAAAATGAATAATAATAATAATAATAATGAGTATTAGTGTGTGTTGTGTTTGGATCATACTATAAAATATAAATATGTGGAGGAAAATAAAATGTTATATGAACTCTACTATTATAAATAGAAATGAAAATAATATTGTGGACGTACCAAAATGACAAAAGTGAAAACGGTATTATAAACAAAGGAAGTATAAGATACTTGTAAGAGGGTATTTACTTTTAGGGGTAATTGCCTGTAAATTCCTAACGTTTACACGGAATTGATTTTTGCACCTTTTTTTATTTTTCTTCTTTTAAATACCTAACCTTTAGTTTTTGTCTGGAATTTGTCCGGTGACCGGTTTTTACTGACACCGGCGCCGGAAATGCCACTGTAGCAGCCGGAATTGATGAGGTGGCAGCCGGAAATTAACATGGTGGCACTTTTGTGACATATGGAAAAAATATCTAAAGAAATTTAAAATAAAAAATACATGTGGAAAGAAAATTAAAAAGAAAAAGAAAAAGAAAAGGAAACCCCCCCCCCAATCGTCTTTTCCGTTTTCCCCCTTCCCCCCACCCCAAACCGATCACCGGCGCCGCTCCCTGCCACCTCCACCGCCGCCACCTCCCCTTCCCCCACCCTCTGCCATCACCACCACCGCCGCCCCCTCGCCTTCCCTCACCCTCCACCGCCACTCCCAAACACCGCCACGCCGGCGCCCGCCGCCCCCTCCACCTCCCCAGAGCTCTGAAATCCGGACTTCAGCGGCGACGCGGCGCACGAAATTCAGCGTCTGAGTTTTTAAAATTATGCAATTTTATGGTGAATTCGAATTTTTGGTTTTCTAAGTTTTTTGGATTTTTATGTTGGTGCGGGCGGCGGAGAGGGAGTTGTGCTGGTGTGGAGGGAGAGAGGCGGAGGCGGAGGTGCCTCTGTTGAGGGGGAAGTGGCGGTGCCGAGGTGGGGGTCGGATTTGGGGATTTAGGGCTTTGGGTTGTAGTGCTGAGATGGGGTTTGAGGGAGAGACGATGGCGGCGGCTTCGCCGTTGCTGTCGCCGAAATTTCAGAGAGGGGAGGGGGAGGAGAAGGCCGGCGAGGTCTGGGGAGGTGGAGGGGGCGGCGGGCGCCGGCGTGTGGTTGTGGCAGGCTGCGGCGGGATCTGGGGTTGGGGAGGGGGGCACCGGGATCTGGGGAGGGGCTGACGGGATTTTGGGGGAGGGGAGGGGTAGACGGGGTCTGGGGAGGGGGTGGCCGACGGGTCTAGGGAGGGGGAAGGTGCTGCCGACGCCGGCGTGTGGTGGCGGCAGGCGGCGCCGGCGGGGGGGAGGGGAGTTAGGGTTTGGGAGGTGGGAGAATGGAGAAGATGATGATATGGATGTTTTCTTTATCATTTTTTTATTTTTTTTCCACATGTCCTAAATTTGCTTAGGTGTCACTTTCCGGCTGCCACTGCATCGATTCCGGCTGCCACCTTGTAATTTCCGGCGCCGGTGTCAGTAAAAACTGGTCACCGGACAAATTCCAGACAAAAACTAAAGGTTAGGTATTTAAAAGAAGAAAAATAAAAAAAGGTGTAAAAACCAATTCCGTGTAAACGTTAGAAATTTACAGGCAATTACCCCTTACTTTTATGGATAAATTTATCAAGCTGCGTTTACTTTTATGGATAAATTTATCCATGGAAAATGAAAGATAACAAAAATTTATGCCTTGAAAGCTCCCATTTCTTTTCCAACATTTGACACAAAAGAAATGTTCACCATTTTTTCTTCCTTGTTTTCACTTCAATGATGGATAATATTATCCACTCAAAAATGGATGGATAATATTATCCATCCTTGAAGTGAAAATAAGGAAGGAAAAATGGTAAACATCTCTTTTGTGTCAAATGTTGAAAAAGAAATGAGACATTTTAAGGCATAAATTTTTGTTATCCATCATTTTCCATAGATAAATTTATCCATCAAAGTAAACGCAGTCTCATTAGAAAATAAAGGATAACAAAAAATTATGTCTTTAAATGCCTATCCCTCCCTTGAAGTGAAATAAGGAAGAAAAAATGGTGAAATTTTCTTTTGTATAAAATGTGAGAAAATAAATAAGGCATTTAAAGACATACATTTTTGTTATTCCTCATTTTTTCATGATAAATTTATCCATCAAAGTAAACGCACCATAAATTGTAAGAGTTAATATAGGTTATGATCGGAGATGATGGGGTTAATACAGGTTGTGGAAAAAACAAAACTCGTGCAAAATTATTAATTCTAGTTCTTTTCTCTTGCTTTCTTTTCTCTTTGCTCTTGCATTATTTTCTCTTTTTTTAGAGGAAAGATAATTAGATAAAAACTACTCCCTCTCCCCATTATTAATGACCTAGTTCTTTTGGGTATGGGTATTTAAGAGAGTAAAAGTAAGGGGTAAGGTGTGTGTGGTCCACACAATTAGTAATTCAATTAACACTAATTCTATTGTTATTATAATAGGCTAATAAAGTGGATTGAACTTACTTTTCCATTTTTTTAAATTCAAATAATTAATTAACATTACAAAATAAATTAAAAATATTATTTTAGCAACCATCAAAATAAACAGCGATAGAAAATGGTATTCCTCATAGGAGGCAGGGGCGGCGGTAGATCGACAGCCGACACACGCAACGGTCTATCGGTAGTGAGTCAAAATCACGCCCCTTCAAATCTACACACCTAGCTTGGGCCTTCATCGTGCCAATCGAGGCCCCATCCGAGTTCTTCGTCACTGAGTCGTCAATTGACCATGGAAGACAACCACTGGGGCGCCGATCATAGGGAAATAGAGTCTTTCGGATTCGGTATTTCCTCGTCGCTCAGATACAAATCTCAATAGTGGGAGAGCCTCCTACTTGACTCTCTAATTTTGTTTTTCATTTTCCCTTTATTTTTAATGTTGTTTACAATTAAATTTGACATCTAATTTAATAATTTAAATTTCATATTATCTTAATTAAAAAAATAAAATAATTTGAAATATATTATAATTTTTTTTATTTCTATTTTATTTTATTTTAAATGTATAATTAAATATGAAATGAAAAATTAGAATTAAAACTATTTGAAAGTTACACTAAGTTAATATTGTACCCACATTGAAAAATGTAGGATTATCTACCATGTGTAGTACACTATAAATAGTGAAGTCACATTAAATTGAAATTATCTCACATTAAAAAATATAGTAAAATGTTATACAATATGTAGTACACAATAAATAGTGAACTTACATTAAATTGAAATTATCTCACATGCCACCCCCTAACTCATTTCTCCTGCAGTGTAGAAAACCCAAATTCACCAAGTAGCTAAAGTGTAAAAAACCACCCATTTCATCCACTCCTTTCTCCGCCGTTAGAAACAGCAGAGAGTCGCCGCCGTCATCCCCAATACCCTGATCGGGCAACAACAACAGCACCTCCAGCCCTCTCTCTCTTCTCTTTTTTTTTCTCAAATGACGCATGCGAGCCTCCAATTGAGTCATGAGCCCCCACAATCTAGCCTATGCTCAAAACTGTAAAAGCTGATTTCCTTTTTAAAGCGCTACATTGGGAAACTAATTTTAAACATGGATATTGGCGGAGCCTGCATTTGTTGCCCAATACCGGCTACTACAGTAAACGATGAAAACTAAAAAGGTCATGCTTCAACATTTGTTCACACCATGTTGAGTTACAAAATTAAATTTCCCCTTTGCGAGTTACAACATAAAATATAACACAGCAGTTTAATTTCTGTGAGAGAGATTATATATGAAAAGGTCGAAATTTGTAAGTGATGCTGGGGTTGCAATCGAAGTTGTGGTCGCCCCCAAATCCATACTTGGTGTTGTACCCTGGCCACTCCACCTTATCAAAATCCACTGCTTCCACAAGCCTAAGTCCGTGGACAAAAGCCACCAACTCCAACTTCCACTCCCCGTGGAATCCATTGCTCTTGTGAGTTATGTGGATCTCACCATTTTCGCTCAACATTTCTTTCGTATTCTCCAAGAACCCGCTCACCAGCCTTCTATGAAGTCTACACACACATACACCAAGTGTTAAAATGCTTCATCCAATTCCAAATCTGGTTAGAATATGCAACTAACCGGATCTGAGCTTCGCGCGGCAATCCCTTGAAAAATCCGGCAAAAGGGAAGTTGAAGACGATGCGGTCGAATTTCATTCCGGAGAGGAGTTGATGAGTAGCCATTTTAGTTGCATCAATCTCCAGCATCACCCTGCACTTCCTCATCCTCAATTCCACTAGATTGGATAACGCATTCCTGTAATTCTTCACCAAAAAAGCTGGGCAAATACCACCTTAATAATGAATTACACACACGCAGACAAAACAGAGCAAACACATACATATATACGGTATACCTTGAGAATCAAAAGACGTGGCCACCATGTTAGAAGCCCAACCAAAAGCCGACGCCAAACAAGTGGAGAAGGAGAAATCCCCCTCCCCAACCAGCAGAATCCGGTGGCAGCTACTGTAATGCTTCATCCATCTACCCTCTCTTTCCTTCTGCCATGGATCAAGGGAACCAAGAGAGTTGTACTCCGATTTCTCACCAGAGTTTGAGTTATACCAATTTAGTGAGGAATTAGCATTTTCTTCCTCCTCATCTGTTTCAATGGCGGAAGTCTGCATAACACTCTGCTGGATTCCCATTCCCAAACGGATTTCTACATAAGAAATACACTGAAAACAATGAGCACACGATTTATCTTCTCACTCTAGTAGATTCCGCTTCTAATAAAATTGAACATATTAACCCTGAGTTCAAGAATATGCAGGCCCTAAAATCTGGAAACACTAAATTATAACTCAACAGTTCAAAAAGACTGTTCAGAGTATCAAAAAAATCTCAAAGATATTCAAAGATAGAAATAGCAACCCCAAAATATAAACATTTGATCAACTGGAATAAAATTATTACAAGATCACGTTACGTAGAGGTAGCAACCCAAAAATATAAACATTTGATCAACTGGAATAAAAGTATTACAGGATCAGGCAGAGATAGCAACCCCAAAATATAAACATTTGATCTACATAATTTAAATACAAAAAATTGTATTTGTAGTTGTATTTTTCTGCATTTACTTATTTTTTTTTTAACTCATAATGTGATATGGTGATAATTGAGTCTCCGGATATATTATGACAATATCTAATCTTTAATGTAAAAGTGAGATATTGCAATTTCATTTCAACTCCAAAAACTGGGAAAGTAATAAAAGTAGAAAAATAACTTACAAAATTAAACTCCAAAACAAAGGAATTAAGGATGGATGGAGATAAAATAGCTCGCAGATCGTATGCTCCTCCAGAGTGATTAATGGGAATATGTGAAGCTTTACTTAATAGTCCATGTAAGATGAAGAAGATGATGTGAAGTAGAGTGTGAAATAAAAGTGGAGTCAATGGCGAAGGAGTCTTTTGTTTAGAGAAGATGGAAGAGAGGAAAGCGGAATCATTATTTTGAGCTTTATGTACGGAAAGACCAAGAGATTGCCCACTACTTTGTTCGCATACGTGTACTCGCTACTCCAAAGCGGCCACGTTCGATCGGATTCCCCACCTTAGAGCAATATGAGAAATCTCAAAATTATGCTCTTATATTCCTTTCTAAAGCTTCTCTATTTATATTTAGGATCTCAATTTTATAAATGCATACACCAGATCTCATATTTTCTACATAAAAACAATAATTATGTGTGAGCCCTACTAATTATAAGCTTAAAATAAATTTAGGGTGGGTATAAATTTAAGATTGAATTTAGGTAGATGTATAATTTTTTGTGGGTCCCATCCAATTTAGGGGATCTGCTGGATGCATTTTTTTTATCTCATTTTCAATTGTTTTAGCCTAAATTTAGAGTTAGTAATGCATTTAGGTGATATGTTGAGAGTGCTCTTAATTTCTTATCATCTATTCAAATTTAGTTAATACGCATTTGGCCTCATGTTATAAGTGAAATAAATGTATAATTTTAATTAAAAACATAAACTTCATTAAAATTAAAATTGAACTTTACATTAATAAAAAAATTATAATTAAAATAAAAATTAAACCTTATATTAATTTAAAAATAAAATTACAACAAAAATAAAATTCACCATTCTCGACGACAGCGAATTGTCGCAACCATCTTTTCATAAAACTCCAACCCGACCAAAATCATTCCCGACGTATCCTTGTCAATAAGGATGGAGTCGGTGAGGTCCCGTTGCATTTGGGAGAAAACATCCAATACTTTGATCTGTTTTCCATGGCCACAACGACTCTTTTTTATTTTCTCATTCGGTCGACGTCTCGGTCTTCTTCTTCCCTTTCCCCTTGTCGCTTTTCATCATCTTTTGCCCTATAAGCCTTGTTGTGATACCCGGCTCTGAGGAAGTCATCGTGTAGCCGCCATTGAATCCCCTCCAACGCTTGGCAGAGTGAATTTCGTCGCCGAATGACACGAATCTTGAGACACACATAGAATATGCTATGCGTGGGGATATTTGAATACACCCCCATGCTCAGAAGAATACATTTCTTGTGGCACAATAGTGATTTGACCGTCGCTCATGTCGCTCCCTCAATTGACTCGGCATTTTTCGTACATTGCCTCTCACATCTTGACATCCTTTTGAACTCATTGAAAGTGCAACTTGATTTGCTTCACGTTGCGTAGAATGGTGTTGGAAGGTCGTTGCTCGTTGTACTTTGTCACGATTCATCCCAAATAGACGAGGGCTTTTTGATCGGCTCCCTTGATAGTATTTATGTGGGCTCGACCCATAAAGTGCATATGAGTACCGTCTACTCGCAGTGTAGCTGTCGCGTTACATCGTCATCATCGGCATGGCGGGTATCTCAACTGCATCATCACCTTGAATAAAATTGTTGTTCAATTTTATTCCATCAAGGCCTATTGTAGTGAAACCGTTTGATTCTTGAGAGAATGACGAAAAAGCTCCACCGAACGAATTTAATTTTGCTGACTACGGAGCCAAATTTTGGGGTTGTTGCTCCACCAATTTCCCCAATCATGTTCCAATTAACAAAACAAAAAGAAAGAAAGATTAATTGAAAATAAGAAATAGGATGAGAAGACGATAAAGAAGAAAATTGTCTGAATTAAACGATGAAGATTGTAGTATTTATAGAAGAAAATTAGTAATAAAAAATAAAGTGTTGTTGGGCATCCAATGGCTCTTTCTCAATTTCTCATTTTGTATTTGTGAACAAATCAAATTGGATAAGTGAGACTCTTTTTCGGGTGAGTTCGAGGCTGGGTCTGTAGGGTCGGGTTCCATGGGTTGCTCCGCAATTGGAACGACCTCTCAGCGGTTCTCAATTGGCGTCGAGTTTGCTCTATTTTGTTTCTCTCGAGTGCTTTGTTATTTTGGCGGTTCTGTTTGTTTTGTTTTTCGTATTTTGTTGCTTTTCTTTGTTTGGGAGCCGAGACTTCTTAGGGACGATGGTTCAGCCGGAGTTTCTGAAGTTGTCTCACCTCCGCTCTCGCACAGATTTTTTTGTCTTTCGTCTGTAGATGCGTACTCTTTTTCCTCTTTAAGGTTTCCCTTTTGAGATTTTACTTAAAGAGGTTTTAATGAGGCTCGGCTTTGAGTTTGCTTCTTGTGCTTTCAAGGGTTTTTTTAAAATTTTTTGTCTTTTCCTTTTAATAATAGCTCTATTAAATAAAAGATAGAGAAAATATACTTTTTTTTAATAGAATCTATCCATTTTTATATAACAAAAATATAAATTTTAATAAAAGATTATGTAGATAAACAAAAAATAATTAATTTTGTGTAAATTTATTACTTCCTTCGTATCAATAAAATTGGACACACAAATTAAGAAAATATAGATAAAGTAAATGAACAAGAGATAGAGAGAGCAGTGAAAAAAAAAGAGTAAATGATGAAAGAGATAAATAGAATATATAAAATAAATTGTTTCCTTTTTTGGATTGAGATATTATAAATGAGATGTCCAAAAATAAAAATTAGGATGTTAGCATTGGGACAAAAAGAGTAATGTTGCCCTTTTATTTATTTTTGAATTTCATCAACTTACTGTCAATACATGAAAGTAATAAAAAAAGAGTAATGTTGCCCTTTTACGACGTTGAGTAATATAGAGCTTGAAGCTGCAAAGCTTATTATTCTGTTATGCTATTTCTAAATAATAAATGATCCATCACTTAAAGAAGAGTTTAATGTTTAGAGAGACAGTAACACAGTTAATACTTGGAAATAAATATTTGGACTAGTGCAAAAGCAAGTTCCTCAAGATTATATACTTTAGATGGAGCATTTGGTAGAGAGAGATGCATTATTAGAAGGCAAAAGAGAAGAGATTAAAGTCGAAATTTGTAGGTGATGCTAGGGTTGCAATTGAAGTTGTTGTCGCCCCCAAATCCGCACTTGGTGTTGTAGCCAGCCCACTCCACTTTATCAAAATCCACTGCTTCTATAAGCATAAGCCGATGCAGCCCACCCAAGGCCTCCAACTTCCATTCCTTGTGGAATCCATTGCTCTTATGAGTTATGTGAATCTCACCATTTTCACTCAACATTTCCTTGGCATTCTCCATGAACCCGCTCACCAGCCTTCTATGAAGTCTACACACACATACACCAAGTATTAAAATGCTTCATCCAATTCCAAATCTGGTTAGAATACGCAACTAACCGGATCTGAGCTTGGCGCGGCAATTCCTTGAAAAATCCGGCGAAAGGAAAGTTGAAGACGATGCGGTCGAATTTCATTCCGGAGAGGAGATGATGAGTAGCCATTTGGGTTGCGTCAACCTCGTGCATCACCTTGCACTTCCTCTTACTTAATTCCACTAGATTGTATAACCCACTCCTATAATTCTTCACGACAAATGCTGCGGAAATACCACCTGTATAATCAAACACACGCAGACAAAACAGAGCAAACACACATATACATATACCTTGAGAATCAAGAGACGTGGCCACCATGTTAGACGCCCTACCAAAAGCCGACGCCAAGCAAGCAGAGAAGGAGAAATCTCCCTCCCCCACCAGAAGAATCCGGTGGCAGCTGCTGTAATGCTTCATCCATCTACCCTCTGCCTTTAATTTGACAATAGCAGCTGAACTTTTGAGCTTGTCTTGCACACTTGTGCTAGCAAGTGATGAAGAGCGCCTATGTTCGGGCACAGTAACGGTTAGATATTTCATCTGATCGGAGCGACTCCGGTTCTGCCATTCATAATTAGGAGAACCAAGAAAGTTGTGCCCACGAGCTTTCTCAGGAGACTTCAAGTTGTAGGAATTCAGTGAAGGAAAGCCATTTTTTTCCTCGTCATCTGTTTCAGTGGCTAAATACTCCATAAAACTCTTGATAAAACTCTCCAGGTTTCCCATTTTCTTGATCTCGGATCAAATCAGTCTTTTGTTTAGATGAATAGAGCCTGTCACAAAAGGGATTTCTACATAAGAAACACAGTGAAGGCAACGAGCATACTCTCTACTGCACCAGTTTTCTTCTCAGTGTAATAGATGTTCCCCTTCTAAATCAAGTATACTATATTATCTATAACTTTTCTTCTCAAATCGGTATGTTGTAGTTTTCAGCATTTACTGTTAGTTAGCCCTTGTATAATGTGAGACGGCGATCAAATGAGTCTCCGGATATTATGACAATTTAAGTGAGAAATATAAATTTCATTTCAACTCCAAAGTAGGATGAAACTAATTGAACTTTTAAAAAACAGATAAATTACAAAATTAAATCCCAAAACAGAGGAACTTAGAAAGGAGGGAGATGAGTCTGTACCAGGCAACCAACGATCAAGCCATGAGTAATCCTATACGCCTCTGGAGTGAGTAGTCAGCATATGAAGTGAGGTCGTAGATGTAGATGTAGATGTAGATGAAGATGAAGGGAAGGAAAGTGGAATCATTAGTTTCAGCTTTTATGTAACGCGGAAGACGAAGACGAAGACGAAGACTCTACAGTTGATGCGATGGGGTTCCAGACTTCCAGGCCTGCTACTTGTTTCCCCCACCAACTACTACCAACGTCCCACTAAATACGGAATGAGATTTATGCGGAACGAGATTTAGTGCAACGTTCGTGAAGTTCAACTTTACTTTCAATTTTATTTGTTTTCTTATATATTTTCTCTTCAATTTTAATTTTTATATATTTTAATTTAGTTATATGATTATTAATTAGGGTTTAATCCATCAATCAAGAGTATATAATTATTTGAAATAAAAATTAAATATAATTCATAGTATTATAATAAATTGTATTTTTATAAAAAATATTTTAAAAATAATAGATATAAGCATGAGACACAATGACGCACATAAAATTATGAGACCATTGATCTCTTCCCAACTAAATACTTCCTCCGTCTCAAGACTCTCAACAGTCCCAATAATAACCTTCCTCGGTGCAAGGTTCGCGCGAGCCGAGCTTCGCGCCTTAATCACTATTTTATTAGCAATAAAAATACCGCAACTAACACGGTATAATCATAGTATAAATAGCAAGTCAAGTATCGTATTCTCATGGATTGATAAACGAATTACTCTAAGTAATCCTAAATAAGACTCTAGTAATCAGGGTCGGCCCTGCTGTGTTTTTAGTGGGGCAATTGCCCTGGGCCCCCAATTTTTGGGGGCCCCATAATATTGGCCCAATAGTATTAATACCCTAGTTAAAAAAAAAAAAAAAAAAAATTTACTAAGCCCATTTTGTGCAGATGCTGCGCAGCCCATGTCCAACAAGTAGATTTTTTTTTATTTAACTAACGGTAGGAAAAAAAAAACGGTCTTCTTCTTTTCTCACTGCACTCTCCTCTCTCAACGCTCTCTCAATCTCAAAGCAGCGCTGCACTCTCTCTCTCTCTCTCTCTCTCTCTCTTTGCTCTCGACTCTCAATTCTCTCCGGCGTCATCACTCTCCGTTGTCCGCTCTCGATTCTCTCCGTTTGACGGCTGTTCACTGTTCAGTTCCAGTGAGGCAGAGGCGCGGCTGCGACTGTGCGTGGCGTGGCTGCGCGGTTCCGCCGGCGGTGCTCGCCGGTGCTCGTGCGGGCGGCGGCAGTCGCCGAGACGGGTTCTGCTCGTCGGTTCTAACTTGTACGGCAGAAGCCAGAAGGGCCGCATAATTTAATTATAGGTGTGTTGTTCCAATTTTCATTTTAATTGCTTAATTTGATTTTGAAATTGTTGTGCATAAAATTGTTTTGGAGTTGTCTAAATTTGTTAATTGTTATTGTTGCTTTGCATATAGAAATTTATTGTGGGAATTATGTTGCCTAGAAAATATGCATCGGGTAGTAAAAAAAGAAATAAAAGAAAAAGAATTGATGAGGTGATTAAAACTCAAAAGGAGCCATTCATAAGTTTCTTACACCTAGTTCTAGTTCTTCGGTGAAAGAAGTTGATGTGATTGTAAATGAAAAGGTTGATGCTATTATTGAAAATGATGAGAATGAGAATGAGAATGAGAATGAGAATGGGAATGAGAATGAGAATGATGCTTTGCATATAGAAATTGATGATGTTGCTTTGAATATATTTGATCCAAGAACTTGGGATAATATTGATAATAAAACTAGAGATATCTTGATAGAGAAAGGTCCCTTAAGAGAGTATAATCTCACATTCCCCGTAAATGAACTTGGTAGACATTTTGCATATTCTCATTATACTAGGAAATTACCAAATGGTGAGAATCAAGATAGAAAATGGTTAGTGTATTCAAAAGATGTAAACAAAGTATAATGCTTTTGTTGCAAATTATTTAAATCATGTCAAAGTAAAAGTTTGTTAGGAAATGAAGGATTCAACAATTGGAAACATATACATGATAGACTCAAAACACATGAGAATAGTGTTGAGCATATTAATAATATGAGGACTTGGATTGATTTGCATATTAGATTGAAACGCAATCAAACAATTGATAAAGATTTACAAATACACATTAAGAAAGAGAAAGAACATTGGAAACAAGTTTTAGTTAGAATTATTGCCGTTGTGAAATGTCTTGCTACACGTAATTTGGCTTTTCGTGGGGATAATGAGAAAATTTATCAAAATAATAACGGTAATTTTTTGGGTTTAGTTGAATTGATTGCAGAATTTGATTTGGTAATGCAAGAGCACTTAAGACGTGTCCAGAATAAGGAAATTCACTATCATTACCTTAGTCATAAGATTCAAAATGAGTTGATTTCAACATTAGCCTCTAAAGTTAAAAATGATATAGTAAAAAAAATAAAAGAGGCTAAGTATTATTCAGTGATACTTGATTGTACTTCAAATATAAGTCATAATGAGCAAATGACTTTAGTAATTCGATGTGTTGATATGACTAGTTCTCAAATAATGATAAAGGAATACTTCATAGAATTTATAAGTGTGGATGATACATCGGGATTAGCTCTTTTTAATGAAATACAAGTTGCTTTAGAAGCACTTGAGCTTGATATTGATGATGTGAGGGGACAAGGTTACGACAATGGTTCCAATATGAAAGGAAAACATCAAGGTGTGCAAAAGAGGTTTCTTGAAATTAATCCTAGAGCATTTTATATGCCATGTGCTTGTCATTCTCTTAATTTAACAATATGTGATATGGCTAGTTCTTGTGTTAAAGCGATTTCCTTTTTTGGAGTTGTGCAACGTTTGTATACTTTATTTGCAAGTTCTACAAAAAGATGGAAAATTTTACAGGATCACCTTCATCAATTTACTTTGAAGTCCTTATCAACAACAAGATGAGAAAGTCATATTAATAGTGTTACTGCTATAATAACTCAACCTAATGAGATAAGAGATGCTCTATTTGAACTAGCAAGAGTTAGTGATGATGCTAAAACTAGGAGTGAAGCCGAGTCTTTGGCGACTAATGAACTTGAGAATTTTGAGTTTTTGTTGGGTATGACTATATGGCATAATATATTGAACAAAACAAATTTGATTAGCAAAAAACTACAATCTAAAGATATGCAAATTGATGTTGCAATAGTTATCTTGAAAGGTTTGATTTCTTATTTTGAAAAATATAGAGAGGATGGTTTTCAATCGGCCTTGACATTAGTTAAGGAACTTGCATCTAAGATGGAAATTGATCCCATTTTTCCACCAAAACGTATGATTCGTATGAAGAAACAATTTGATGAAAGTTGTCAAGAAGAGATTCCATTATCTGATGAAGAGTCTTTTATGATCAATTATTTTCTTGTTATAGTGGATATTGCTATTTTATCTTTAAAGACTAGATTTGAACAATTGACAATTTTTGAAGATATTTTTGGCTTTTTGTTTCCTCATAAGATGTTATCTTTATGGGATAGTGATAAATTACATAAGTGTTGTGTTAAGCTTCAAGATGCCCTGAAACATAATGATAAATTTGACATTGATGCTGAAGATTTATATTCTGAATTGCAAGTGCTACAAATGTGTTTACCATTTGAAACAAAGTCGCTTGGTGAGATTCTTGAATTTGTTAAAGTTTCAGATTGCTTTCCTAATGTTTCTATTGCATATAGAATATTGTTAACTATACCAGTTACTGTAGCTTCAGCAGAAAGAAGTTTTTCAAAATTAAAATTGATAAAATCATATTTACGTTCTATTATGTCTCAAGAAAGATTGAATGGATTAGCGGTTTTGTGCATTGAACATGAGGTATTAGAAAAGCTTGATCTTGAAGAAATTATTGATGATTTTGCTTCTCAAAATGCTAGAAGATCTAAGTTATTTTTGTAATTATTTCATCATTGTTTTCTAGTTTATTGCACTTTATAGTTAATATTATAGGGGCCCCTTTTTTCCTTTTCGCTCAGGGCCCCCGAAATGTCAGGGCCGGCCCTGCTAGTAATATTCAGGCAAAGAAACTGTATGAAAGATTTAATAAAACGAATACTAAACAAAGCAAATAAAAATTCAGATATAAAATCAAATGATAAAGTGACTGATCCTAGGGTAGTGAATTCATTAACTAAATTCACACAATTAATCTATCAATCATATTTACCAGCTTAATCCAATTATGATGAGAGATCACACATTTAATCAAATACTCTCGTCAGAGCAGCAAAGATCGTAGATTAATAAATTATCTATCTCTGTCAGGTCTCAAGATAATCTACTAACTCTCAAAAGCTTCTAAGAATAGCTCCCTATGATCCACCTATCTCCGTCAGGTCTCAAGGTTAAAATCATATCATACATTCCTGAATCCGCTAAACAGTTATCTCCGTCAGGTCTCAAACCGAACAGCTACACATGCAAACTATTGATCAGATAATTCACAAGAATTCAAGCACTAGGAATTATGAATCATAAACTGGAAGGCAAAAATGTATTAACAAATTAATCACATAAGTTCAATTAACTATTTACAAACCCTAAAATCAGATAAAGAAACTAGCCAGACATAACAAAAGAAAACATAAACATAATTAAAAAGAAAGCAATTGTAAAAACTGAATTATATAAAAAATCCGTAGTAGAATGAATGTAACAACTTAAATTTTCAATCTTGCAGAAATCAAATCCAAGCCTTAAAAAAACTGAAAAGCAATAAAAACTAAAAGCTATAAAACTCAGAAATAAAATTGGGAACCCTAAATAGGTCAAAAAAAGACCTATTTATAGTCTTAGGGTAAAAACAAAGTTTAAATCCGAACAAAACACTAAAACCCGCAAAAATCCTGTAAAAACTCCGGTTCGGCGGTCCAATTCGGCGCCCGCCGAGTTGACCACCGTTTTCTTCACCAATTTCCTTCAGAATTCGACGGTCGCCGAATTTTCCAACACATAACGTAAAGTCCGTCCAGGGATTTCGGCGGATAGAACGGCGCCCACCGTTTTGGTCGCCGAAAACCTTATCCAAAAATGCCATTTTCGGCGGTCAATGTCGTTTGACCGCCGTTTTCATACTACATACTCGATTTTAGCTCATTTTCTTTGGCTTTTCTCGATTTCTGGTCTCGATTCTCTCACATCTTTTGCCTTCATTCATCATACTCCAAGAAACACTCATTCTTGCATCAAAATAGCCAAAACTATACACAACCGTGAAATCATAAATACTATGCAATAAGTTCTAAACAACAATAAAATGGACACAATTCCGACTTAATCCACATAATATAATCCATAAAAACAATGCAAAATAAGTGTTTATCACGCCTGCTCCACGAGCCTTGTTGGTGCTCTAAGAAATTGTTGTTTAAAATTATAGTAAATTAAAAGTGTCTACCTATTGTAAGGCATAAAATAAATTTAAGGCATTATTAATGTGATACCATAAAATAAATTTTGAACCATTATTAGTGGGATATAGATAGGGTTGAAAATGAGTCGAGCCGAATGTCAGCAGCTCGAGCTCGATTCGAACTTTTATCTTGTTTTTCAAGCTCGGCTTGTTAAAATAGCGGTCACCGCTTCAATACATGAAGACCTTTCTCCAACAAGTGCTACGCTGAATTAGAATTTCGGGCGGGATGAACAGTATTCGATAGATGTAGCGGTTCACCCGCCACTTCACTTTTTTTTTCTTCTATTTATTTCCTTTATTTTATGATTTATTGTATGCCTTATGTTTTATTTTTCAATATAATTATCATTATTTATTAAATTAGTTTCAAAGTTAAATTATTTTGACATTGACTTATATAATACTCCCTCCGTCCCGCCCAAGATGCTACATATTCCTTTTCGGGCCATCCCAACGAAGATGCTACATTTCTATATTTGGCAAAAATAAGGAATTTTAAACACTTAATTAAACTAATTAAGTATTTCTTAATTACCTTCTCTCTCCTACTTTATCACTTTATTACATTCTCTTTATTACTTTCTCTCTCCTACTTTATCACTTTATTATTACACACTTAAAACATTAATCTACAATCCTTAAATCCCGTGCCAAAAAGCAAATGTAGCGTTTTGGCCGGGACAGATGGAGTAATTAATTAATAACTCTTAATGAGATAAAATTACACATAATTTTTTTAAATGGTTATCATTTTCTAATTTATGTTTAATCGTTTTATTTTAAGAGTAGTATAGAAATACAACATGAAATGATAATATAAGTTTCAAATTTTAAATCAAAATACATTCCACAAACATTTGAAAAATAAAATCTTATTTTTACTAGCTTTTCAAAGTTCAGTAATGAAATTTGAAAATCAAATGATGAGAAAATCTTCAATCGATCAGGCAACTAACTCATTTTTGGGTCAATTTTATCGGGGTTGGGCTATTTTCGGGCCAACTCTATCGGATTGAAGGCTATTCAATTACGAGTTAGTCAAATTATAATTTTTTTAGGCTAAAAATTTTCAGGTAATTAACCTTGTCAAATTGTCGGTCTATTCAGATCATCCTACAAATTTCGAACTAGATTAACATCCCCAACTATAAATGCTCTAAGAAATTATTTAAAATAAGTGACAGAAGAGTGATTTTAAAATTGTACTTGAAAGAATGTCAATATTTTTTGCCCTACAAAACGATGAATGTCAATATTTGAAGTGTATTTTTATAATTTATAAGTTGTTTATGATCTTATAAATATTTATAAAGTGTTTTAATGAACTTATAAACTTATAAGTTAATTTAAAGAGCTTCTAAAAAGCTCATAAATTATTTTAAGAAATATATAAGCTCAGTCAAATGCCCTAATAATCATATTTTACATTCTCAAATTTTAATACTTTTTTTTTCAAACTTTCAGTGTTTTTTATGTTGAAAATTGAGAGGTTTAAATAGAAAATAAAAACTATATACTCCCTCCATTCATAAAAGAACTTTCTAGGAGAAAGTGACACGAATTTTAAGAAAAAAGTTTGTTAAGTATATTGAAAGTGGAGAAAAAGTTGTTGAGTGTATTGTGAATTATGAAAAGTTGTTTTAGTTAGTATTGAGAGTGATGGAGTATAGTTCAAAAATAGGTAGAAAGTTCTTTTATGATCGTCCCAAAAAAGAAAAAATATAAATTTTTTTCGAGGACGAATGTAGTATTTCTAAAAAATATTGAAAGTTGAAAACATAAAACATGATTAAACTTGTTGACACACGCACCCAAATTCCATTTGCTATTGTAGATACTCCGTGAGCCATATTCTTACAACAGAGGTGTCCACCATGATGGATATGTAATATTGTCACATTACTCCTCAATTTTAGAATCCAAATTGCCAATTTAAGTGTATCATCAGTTGTGCGCGTATGTTGATCTAGCGATGTTATGGGTAATGTTTAAGGTTTTTGAGTTCGAGTCCACCATGAAATTATCTTTAAATTTCTTTATTTACTTGTTAATTTTATCAAAAAAAGAAAAAAGAAAAAAAACTTGTAGCACCACCCAAAACAATATACCTAAGTTATACTCAGGTACAGAGCCTTGGAGACTAAAGAGAGAAAAACACACATTCATCTAGTAAAGTTTAAATTCAAGATTGGTACAAGGACCCCCAAAGTAAGCTGCTGTAGAACTATTACTGAGTTACCTTAGTCATATTGGCTACTTTCCCCTATTTCTTAATGACTAAGCATATCGCCTAACTATCAAAAAGTAAAGTGACAATCTCACCATCTGACCGTTGATCTCGTGGACCATCGGCCCAGATCTTCCTCAACATTGACAGGTCAAGTTCTCAACAATCACAATTTCATCAAAAGCAGAAGCAGCACAAACATATTTCCTTTGGCGTTTTCACCAAAAGCAGCAACACATTTCAAACTTGGCACATTTAAGTAATACACTCATAACAACATATCGGCCACCACTAGCATTCAAAAGTTGCTTTATGTATTTTGAATTACTATTTTATTTTATTCCCACATTCCTATTTGCTTTCCCTTCTCCTCTTGATGTAAGTTTTATTTAAGAGACAAAACACTCGTGTTCGTCTCCTTTCAGACAAGAGGATTATCTGGATGCAGGTTTCTTTTCCTACAACAAAATGGATTCTCTTTCAACATCCCCAACACATACTCCGGCGTCCGTGAAGCAAAGCAAGCTATCACCCCTCTACCAGATAGTCCTACCTAAGCAGGCCACGCCCGACATGCTGCTATACGGCAACAAGGTTAGATCGAGAGAGCGAGCTATTCTAAGGAAGCCTCGGGCGACTAGCCCCATGGTATGGTTTGCTGCAATTCTTTGTATGATATTTAGCCTCCTCATCATCTTCCTCGGTATTGCAATTCTAGTCATCTTTCTCGCTGTGCAACCACGAACCCCGGCATTCGACACCCCTGCAGCAACTCTCAACGCTGTCTTCCTCAATTTCCCCGAGTACATCAACGGCGACATCACAATTCTAGCAAACTTCTCTAATCCGAATAGGAAACTGGGTGTTAGGTTTGAGTACCTGAAGGTGGAGCTCCACTTCTTGGAAATGGCGGTAGCAACTCAAGTTATCCAACCCTTCAATCAGAGCCCCCGGGAAGCACGGTTGATACCGGTTCATATGCTGTCGGGCTTGGTGCATCTGCCACCGAATGTTGCTATGGAGTTTCAGAAACAGGTGCAGAGGAACAGGGTAGTCTACAGCATCAAAGGAAGTTTCAGAGTGAGGATCAACCTGGGATTGATTCATTACTCTTACTGGCTTCATGGAGATTGCCAATTGGAAATGACTAGCCCACCAAGCAGCGTACTCATCACCCACACCTGCAAAACCAAGAGATGAATGCTTTGCTTTCTCAAATTTTACTACATTACATTATTTTCCAGTCCAGCGAATCAAGGTGTTCGTTACTACATACTCATTAATTAATTTGTGTATTGTTAAACAGATCAGATATAGCATACCACAACTATAGTATTAGGCATTTTCGAAGATTACCTATCTGCAATTATGTATAGCTCTATTTATGCTCTAAAGCTTGAAAACAAAGAAAAAGACTTTTGTTTCATTCATAAGTAGAAGCTGTGAGATTATTGTTCTCTATCTTGCAAATGCATTGTCCTATTATTTTATGGCTTCATTTGGTAGCATCACATGGTGGCATTCTAGTTTGTGTAGTACAGCAAGACATCAAATTTGAGAACATTAATTAGTGCGGAAAAGGTTGCCAATAATATTCAAACGATCTCAAGGCTGAAAAGCAAAAAAGGCTACTTCATTTTGAGGAGTAAAAAGAAAAAATTATCCATGGTGGGATAATCACAATGCCTTGCATATGCACAAGAAGATAATAAAATAACAAAAGATACAGTGTAGGATGGGGAAGAAGATAATAAAATAACAAAAGATAATCACAATGCCTTGCATATGCACAAGAAGATAATAAAATAACAAAAGATACAGTGTAGGATGGGGAAGTGACCGGGAATTATCCACACATCCAATAAGATTCTTGCAACTAGATCTCAGAACCAGGATTGTGAAGTAGGCACATGCAGAAGATTCTCCATAGACGCATTTACTTCTAGAAGATCAGCATAATATTTTGCCTGGACAAATCTTCCAAGCCTGAGTACGCATTCCTAGCTTGTGTAAATTGAGATAAAGGATAAGGTCCAAATACCTTCTTAAGGTTTACCTCAAAAATTGGATATAAATCTAAACTATGATTAGATTCGACAATCACCCTAAACTCTCGAAAATGGTAACGGCACACTAACGCGGAAATGTAGTTTCCGTCGGTAAACCTTATGTTAGATTAGAAATGTAGTTTCCATCGCTGGTCCGTCGGCTTTTCCGTCAGTGATCAGAGACGGACATTTTTCCATCATTAAATATGCCGGTGTTCGGCTTACTTTCTTGCAGTGGAAGAACTCCTAGCTGAGCTCCTCCACTTCCTCATTCGTTGACTCCTGCAACAAGGAGAGAGTGTAGGGTTGTAACTTCGGGTCATATCCGATTTTTGAGGTATACCTTAGTGGGTATTTGGACCTTATCCCTTGAGATAACAAGAGTGATGAAACTGGAAGGAATTTTATGCAGCGTGATGTCTTAATAAGTTAAGACAGAGGGATCATAATAATTTTGGTAGGTATCATATTGTGCATGATGATACAAGACATCATAATTTTTTCTATCAAAATTTTATCCCAAATAAGATATGGAGGTTGAAGAAATGCGAATCGAGCTTGTAATACTCTAAATGCTCGTTCAAGATCTTTTCTAATAGACTCTTGGTATTGAGCGAACAATTTGTGTTTTCGAAACTGTGGGGAAGTAATTGACTTGAAAAATGCAACCCATGATGATAAATGTCATCAGTAAGATAATATGTCCTATCATTAATTGCGATAATTTACTACGTAATCAACCTTTGGTGCTCGACCTTCTAAGACATCATTAACAATAAAAGATCGGTGGAATACATTAATATCATTGCACGAATCTGGTGTTCCAAAGAACACATGCCATATTCATAAGTCCTATGATGAAACAACTTTCAAAATGATCGTTGGTTTTTCACTTCTCCCTGTATATTGTCCGGCCCATGCATTAGAACAATCTTTACACTCTCAATGCATGTAGGCAATACCGCCAATCATGCCCGGGATTGTTCTCCAACATAGAGTAGTCTTGCAAAATCTTGTTCGTCAAGCCTTATGAGGTATGCCACAGAAGAAGGAAATAACACCTACAAAATGGACCAAAGCTTCTCTTGTTGCAGATGAACTCATTCGCAGATATATTCATCTACGACACCGGATGATGCCCCATACGCCAACACCTTTATAGCTTCGGTACACTTCTGCAGTAATAAAAGACCTAGTTTGTCGGTGGCATCACGTCTCTGTTGAAAAAAAACCATCATTAGCAATAGGAATAACAGTTTTTGCATGTTAATCGTCATCGAAAGAACTCTGGAGTGTACGTTGGGCTGATTCCAAAATAGTCATTAATCAAACGCTCTACACGAATCTCGCATTCCCTATTACAATATTTCCTCATGGCTGTAGGAATTTGATGTCCAACAATCAGATTAGGATTGCGGTGGATCAAAATTCTCGATGATGTTATCAAATTGATGATTATATTGATAAACTTGTTATTGCCATTCAAAAAGTTCGTTGGAATGAAAAATATCGAAGCTTGAGTTTGAATCAACTGAAGAGTTTTCATTGATAGATACTCCCTCCTCCCAACTTTTAGTATCCATTTGAGAGTGACACAAATTTTAGTAAAGTGGTTGTGTGTTGTGAGTGGAATAACGGTCTTACCTTTTATGTGAGTGTTAAAATAATTAAAGTGGAGCAGTCCCACTTACTTTTATTAAAAATAGCGATGTATACTAAAATGTAGGACGACAAAAAAGAAAATATGAATACTAAAAGGTGGGACAAAGGGAGTAACTTTTAACAAGTAGACTAATGCATGTGAAGAAAAGACATCTCTCTGAAGAACTGTAGTGGTGATGAATGTACAAAAGTTAATTGCTTTGGGAAGTGAAACAGATTCAATGCTATTTGAACTTTACATGTAGTAAACTTTAGATGAAATAGAGTTCTACATTAACTAAAAATAGAATAAATATATAATAAAATTTGCCAAAATTAAAATTACACAAATGAAAAGTTACATAAACAAAATTACTTAAAAATAAATTACATGACTAAAATACATTTACTCTCCAAATATAATTTTCATTAGTTGACTTTTATCTCTTCGCCTTCTAAAGATAAGTGATCTTTCGTCAACAATTGAAGCAATATTTTTTCTTTCATCTTCATTACGTTTCTTTGCAATTTTTCACGCTCTAATTCGATTCGTCTATTCATTATCTCAGCTTTGGCATCTCTGTTTAGTCTCATAGCATGAATTTCAATAGCAACAATATATTCATTAGCAAATTCATATTATGAGGCCTTACCTTTTCCTTTCATTTTTACCTTATCTATACAAGTAGGACGAGTCGCAGTTGAGTGTTCAGATGTTGGAGTTTCTGGATTGGAGGGGATATAAAAAAAAAACCTCCATCTTCTGAAAATATGGATATTCAACTTTGTTGTTTCCTAGTCCACCCTAATTAAGGGCAAAATAATCCTAAAATGTAAAAATGACTAAATTTTGTGTTTTTTCAAATCAATGGTCAAAATTTGTGTTTCCTTCTTCAAAATGACCACGCGAATGCATTTTCTAGATTATATATATTGTATATATTAATATGTTATATATTTCGTACGCATGAGCTCTTGCATTCACATTCTATGGAGGTTCCGTGGAGGTTTGTTCCTTATTGGAAAGATACTCTCCAAAAACTCCAGCTTTTTACTCTCCGGATGTCTCACATCTACCGTGAAGGGAATTCCGTCGTTGACATTATGGCTCACTCGTCCTGACAAGAAGGTTGGTGGCCCTATGTTATTGACGCTATCTCGGCTGCTGTGATTCCTGACATGTCTACACACAGCTATATTCGTTAGGTTTGATCATGCTTCCTTTGTTGAGCTCTTGGTGGTCCTCTTTGCGCTTCTTGGTGTTAGGCTGGTTGTTGGTGGTTGCTCAGGGACGTTCTTCTTGCTTTTTTTCAACCCTTGGGTGCGCTCGGGGTTGGGGCTTGAAGAGTCGGGTCTCGTTGGTGGCTCTGTGGCAGACGCGCTCTTTTGTTCTGCCGGCATTGAGTTGTGCTAGGCCTCATTTGCTGTTGTCGTGTATCGAGATGAGGCTTGACCACTTGGCTATCTTTTGGCGGCCTTGGTATCTTTTGCTACGTGTTCTTCGGTTGGCTTTTGTTTTGTCTTGTCTGTGTCTGTTGCTGTTAGTTTTGAGCCAGGTTGTTTGGGGACGATGGTTAGGCCGGAGTTTCTGAAACAATCTTTCTGCTCTTCCAATTTTTTCTTTTGCGTCTTCTAGACGGACACTCCTTTTCATTTCTACGGTTTTTCCCTTTGGATTTTTGTAGAAATATTTTAATGAGGCTCGGCCCTTGTTTGCGCCTGTGCTTTCAAGAGTTCTTTTTAGGTCTTTTTTTTTCCCTTTATATATAATCGCCTTTTAATATTTCGTACGCATGATCTAATTTTTCACCTAAAAAAGTTGCATGTATATATAAATAATAGTGTATATATCGAATATGTAAATATAGTAACAGTTCAATATTTTTAGTAAAATTATTGGCTGCATCGTCATTTATTTGGTCATGCAGTATTCTTTATAAGTATTACCAACAATCTCTTAGAATTTTCTATATGTTTGATTCTCTATTTACATGACTAGCTTTTTTAGGTAAATGTTTACATGGCTAGCTAATTTTTCCTATTTTCCAATCATAACTGATTTCATCATTATAATTAACAAAATTGAATTTTTGGAACACATTACACATGTGGTATATACGATTGCAAATGCAAGAAAAATATTTTTATATTTCTATATTTATATAAAATTGAATAAAAAATAATTTTTACTGAATATATTGAAAAAAAGAGAGAAGAATTCACAATAATAAAAATTTATATTATGAAAAGACAAAAAAAAAATGCTAAAAATGAAAATAAAAAGAAAAAGAAAAAGAAATTGAAAATAGATTTAGTCAAAAAAAGATGAAAGATGAGGAGAGAATTTTTTAAATTTTGATCTTTAAATAAATATAACTTTTACATTTTAAATTAAATATTTACATAAAATATATCAAATAAGCTTTTATCATCATTTTTAATTTGATATGCATATTAAATTTTTTATAATTAGTCGAATTTCACAATCTTTATATATATAAAAAGCGAAGTAAATGTAAATAAATTCAATTAGAAGGATATAATTGGAATTAGAAAAAATTACTCCCTCCGTCCCAAGGTAAGTGAGACCTTTTTTTTGGGCACGGAAATTAAGAAAAGTGTATTTTGTGTGTAGGTGAAAAAGTGAAAAGGTGTTTAAAGAGTAAAACTTTTACCAAAAAGGGAAAGAGTCTCACTTATGGTGGGACACCCAAAATAGAAAGAGTCTCACTTACAGTGGGACGGAGGGAGTAGGTTAGTTTTGTAATTTTACTTACTAATGTCATAGGCCTACGGTCACAACAAAATTTTATACATGTCGGTTACTATTGTTGTATTAAAAGTGATATGTTCTTATGTAGTGGGTTTATATTATTTTTTTTTTCTCTTCTTTTCTTTCTCACTCTTATTTAATTTTCTTTCTCACTCTTTTTTGAATGTACACATTTTTGTGTAATGCTTTCACCATAAATGAAATATGCATCTTAAATGAAAGATTGTGAAAAGACTTTTAATTTGATATATCACATGTAAAAAATGAATCTAAAATAAATAAATTGTGATTATTTAAATGTTAATTTTGCTCCCAAAAAAGCTCCCGAAAATTTGAACTAACAAAAAAAAAAAAAAAACTACCCAAAATTTATTGTTACTATTGTTGTTCTTCCCTTTTTTTTCATTTAATTTGTAGATAAAACATATTTTTTCCATTTTCATTATATTATATTTTGGATAAAATAAAATTAACTTTAATTTGAAATTTAAAATGAGCAAATTTGATAATCTAAAATTTTAACATATTAAATAATTTACATTTTGAGTAGATGCTTGAGCAAGTTATTGTTGGAACCACATTTTAAGTTTTTTAATCTTATTATTTTATTTATCATATTTTGATTTTTTTTATTTATATTTATTTTTGTGTGGTTTCATCTTGAATTAATTATATATGCATCTTAGGACTATGAGTTTGAGAGATTAGTGAGACTCTCTCTCCTTCGAGAGAAAAAAAGGCATTCAACGCGTGAACAGAGCCGCCAAATTGGAGATTCAGCCTCCGCTTTTCGGCGTCGGCGACGTCTTCTCCGGCGTGTCTGCCAGAGTCACGAGGACCGCCTCCTCCTTTCCGGTGCGGCGCGGCTCTTCTCCTCCAGCGAGGAGCTTCTCCTCCGGTTTAAGCTCTGGGCGGCGGCTCGAACTCTGGAACAGCAACGAGGATCCAACAGAGGCCGCGGCGGGCTGCTGGAGGTTACCGGCGACCTCGACTCCTGCAACAGCTCTGGGCGGCGGCTCGTTTTGAACAGTTGACGACGGCGGCTCATTCGATTTCTCGCTCGCTCTCTCACTCTCTCTCCGCCGCGCCGAGCCCATCCGAGCCTCTTTCCCACCGGTCCGGCCGTCCACCTCTCGGACAATAGCCGCCACCGGACTGGAACCTCGTGCTGCTGCTCCGGCAGTCCAATGACTACCTCGCCGGCCGGAGCTCATGATAAGGGAGATTCTTCGGCTGCTCGGGCCACCTCGTCGGCCGGAACTCAAGATAAGGGATTCCTAAATCTCCCCTCTGTTTCTGCGAATTTTGAACACCCTCAACCTCGATCTTCTTTCGCTCGGTCTATATCTGCCACGGTTGGTAACAGCAAGGTGAAGACTACTGAGGCCCAGGATGCCGCTGGGAAGAAATCGGCCACAAATCCTTGTGGTGCCGATTGCACGGCAGTTGATAGGAATTCTGTAAATCCTAACATGGCCGATAACGCTAGGATTTCTTATGCTAGTGCTACTGTTAAGCGACCTGTTAAACGGCAAGATTTAGCTGCTCATGTTTTTCATGATTTGCGTCCAACGAAGGAAGGAGATCAATTCTCTCTCAAAATTCCTAAGGCTTTATATTTAAAGGAGGTCCAAGCTTTTGAGCATGCACTAACAGGACGACTTCTGTTGGGGAAAGGCGATAAGCCACGTTCAACTATGGAGTTGAAGTCGGAGCTTCAACAGATTTGGGGTATAAATTCTGACTGGCAACTGATTCCGCTGGGAAAGGGATTTTACACGCTCCGTTTTACTACAACAACTGATAAAGCTACGGCAAAGGCAAAGGTGATCTGGGAGCTGTCAAAGGGTCTTCTTCGGCTCCGAGAGTGGACTCACAACTTTGATCCATTCAAAGAAAACTCTCCCTTGGCGAATGTTTGGGTGCGAATTCATTATCTTCCTATCGAGTATTGGAATCCACAAATTATCTCTGGAATTGGTCGTTACTTGGGCCATCCTCTAAAGATCGATGGTGCTTCGGCAGGTAGAGATTTTGGACATTTCGCCCGTATTCTTGTTGAAATAGATTTGTCTCACCCTCTTCCTAATACTCTTCTTATTGATATGGAGGGTTTTTCTTTTAATATTGAGTTTGTTTTCGAAAATCTCCCTCTTTATTGTGGTTGTTGCAAGATTACGGGACACTCCCCCGATAGATGCCGCAAGTCAAAGTTTGGGAGGATGGGTGAGCAGAATAACACTGTGAATGACAAGGCTAAGCTTACGCAAGTTCACAATGGGCCGCATTGGCAGGCGGCGATTACCTCGAATGAACAGGCTGCAAATATAAATGTCCAACAACAACTAACTTGGAAGCCGGTGCAGCCAGAGTTTGGGCAGCAGGAGGCTGCCCTTTTGAAGAAGCAGCAGCAGGATGCTCCGACGGAATCGGCAGAGAAGACTCATGCTAAACCTGCTGCAGCTTGGTCAAAGGTCGCCGAACGGGCGGTAAAAAAACAGATTGTTGTTCCAGTTCTTCAGAAAGAGGCTGTCGAGACGCGAAATGCATTTCAGGCTCTGGA
Organism: Salvia miltiorrhiza; assembly: GCF_028751815.1. Lineage (NCBI taxonomy): Eukaryota > Viridiplantae > Streptophyta > Magnoliopsida > Lamiales > Lamiaceae > Salvia > Salvia miltiorrhiza. The sequence continues at coordinate 13,181,802 of NC_080391.1, forward strand.
CTTGCAGAATAATGCGGAGACTTGTTTGGATACGGGCATGGATCCTATTTCTGGACCGTCTTTCGGGGTTCATTTATCTGAGCCGAATTTGTTGGACAAAATACTGGTTCCGATTCAAGGGGATAAACATGTGATTAAAGATAGTGACTTGGTCATTAACGAGGAGGACTCGGATGTGGAGGAAACTTTGGAGATGGAGGCTCCGGATGGCACGGGTTTGAACACACCGATTATTGACGAAACAGATGTTGCTCTCGAACGTGACCCAACTTTGGACAAAAGCGGGGGTGTTTCGCATGAAGGTAACAAGGATTTGTCCGCTCTTGGCCCGGACAATATTACTAGTCGCATTAGTCGGTTAGAGGAGCAGGTTAGTCAGGGGATGCAATTACTCTCGGACAAGACGACCAAGCGGGGACGTGGCCGCCCAAAGGGCACGGGAAAGGGCATGGGAAGTGAGCCGATGCAAGCAGTTCCGGAAGGTAGCATAAAAGGTCGCCTCAGGAATGCGGGGGAAATGGGCTACAATCCGAGGAACTTTGTGGTTGATTATAGCAATAGTGATAGCATGAATGCAATGAATAATATAGTTCATAGACGTTGGTCAGATGAGATGGACGACTATCCTGATTTATGGGATCGCTAGTGTCTTCAGATTCCTTTGTTTAACGATCTCTTTTCGAGTTTCGTGCCCTTAGTCTGCGTTTTGTGCTTTCAAGGGATTTTTTTTACTTTTTCTTTTATAAAAAACCTCAATTTAATAATTATATATGCATCTTAAATGAAAGATCATGGAAAAATCATTAAATTTAGTATATTACTTACTATGAAACAAATAAATAAGTTATAATTATTAAAATTCAACCAATTAAATTTATTTAGATTTTTTTTTTGTAAAGATAGGAGGTGTTTAAACTTTTCTTTTATGAGTAAAATTTTGGAATAGCCAAAATGGATCATAAAACATAAATTATGGCCACTCATTGAAAAACATAAATTTTGGCCATTTTTATAGCTTTGGGACGTTTTTGCCCTTAATTGGGTGGACTGGGTAGGGTCAGGAGCGCGGGTCGCGTGCCGGGTAGGATCAGGCACGCGGGTCAGGTTAGGCACTTATGGCACTATTAGTGCCATAAGTGCCAACGAAATTTTTTTTTTACTCCCCCTGCCCTGTCTACCCCCCCAGACCCCCGACCCCACCCACCCCCAAGCCAAAACAAAAAAAAAAAATTACTCCCCCTAGATAAAAATAAATCAAATTTTACTTTTGTTATTTTATTTTATGGCACTAATAGTGCCATAAGTGCCAACGAAAATCCAAAATAAAATAAAGTAAAATGGTCTTTTTAGCACTTATGGCACTATTAGTGCCATAAGTGCCAAACATGCATAACAAATATAGAAACAACAGCATCATCTAAACCCTAAATGGAACATTTAAACCCTAAATGGATAATCTAAACCCTAAATGGAATATCTAAACCCTAGGGGAAGTGTTTAAAAAGTTCCTTTTGGCTTGGGGGTGGGTGGGGTCGGGGGTCTGGGGGGTAGACAGGGCAGGGGGAGTAAAAAAAAATTTCGTTGGCACTTATATTAGTGCCATAAGTGCCTAACCTGACCCGCGTGCCTGATCCTACCCGGCACGCGACCCGCGCTCCTGACCCTACCCAGTCCGCCCAATTAGGGGTATATTAGGCATATTGCCTAATTAATGGCCATAATTTGTGTTTTTTCAATTAGTGGCCAAATATTGTGTTTGCATGTTCAATGTGGCCATTTGACACCATTGTTTCTTCTTTTATTTGGATTTAAATTGAATATTTAATGATAGTTTCAATGAGATCCCTCATATATGGTGTGATCTTAGAATGATTTGTATGTATTGATTTAATTATTTGCTTTTTATCTTTATATATATAAAGAGCAAAGTAAATGTAAATAAATTCAATTAGAAGGATATAATTGGAATTTATGGAAAAAAATTATAAACATGATCTGATACTACTCTAAATCTAATACTAACTGCCGAAAATAATGGAAAAAAAAAACTGAATAAAATTTATTTCTACCCAATTTGTTCCCTATCATTTAAAAAGTGACTTATAAGGAAATGAAAGACATGATTAAATTAATATTCGGAACTACATGATTTAGCATGATCTGTCAAATGAAAATTTTCATTCAAGAATGAAATGAATTAGGATAATATGTTCTTCAAATTTTATTGTTTTCTTAATCATTTTTTTGAAATGGCATTTATAGTTATTTTTGAAAAAGACGTCAAGTATGCAATTTTAAAAATTTTATTTTTTATGTTCTTTACACAAAACACATCTTATTATTTTTGTGTGGTATATTAAATTAAAGATCAAGAAAAATTATTTAATACAATATATATTGAATCTGAAATAAATAAATATATAAAATATAATGATATAAATTCAATAAACTAAATGTCTTTTTATTTATATATTTTTATCTAAAGATCGAACGTGTTTAAACTTTTCTGTAAACCTTTTTTTCTTCTTATTTTGTCTTTTTCTTCTTCTGATATTTTGATTATATTTTCGATGAACGAAGTAAGTATATTATATGTGTAGTTTGTAATCACCGCGCATCGCGCGGGAGATACACTAGTTTTAGAAGAAAAAAAAACCAAAAAAAGATAAAGAAAAAAGAAATAGAAAAAAATATAATTTACTAATAAATCTGAAATTTTATTATAATCATAAAATTGACTCAATTTTGAAATAAATTTGAAATTGAATCGAGTTTTTAATATAGTATGGATATTCAAGAAAAGATGAATCGTGGTCAATGGTTTCATTTTTTTTTCCACGGTGACAACCGAAGTCGGTGATGAAGGAGAAGTGAAAAGAAAGACATGTTATATTAGAATTTTGGAGAGGCATCTCTGTAAAGTATATGTACCACAAATCATAACTCAATACTTATATCCTTGCTCGTACAAGCTCTGGGCGGCCAAGTCGCCGGCGGCTCCGCCGACGTACTTCCCAAGTGTAGCCTCCGAGTTGGCCTTGCACCTCGCCAAGAAGGCCGCCTGCGCCTTCTCCACATTCTCCTTCTTCCCCGCCCATGTCTTGAGCGTGCTCTGCTGCAGCGCCCGCCCGAATGAGAATGACAGCGTCCACGGCTTCAACACCTCCAATTTGTTCATCGCGTTCAGATTCACCGTCGCCTCCTCCTCGCTCTGCCCTCCCGATAGGAACACGATCCCTGGCACCGCCGGCGGCACTGTCCGCCGCAGCGCCGTCACCGTGTACTCAGCTATCACCTCTGCAGCCACCTATATATTTCTCTATCATCATTTCCCTTTATTACACTCAATTGAAAGAAGACACAATTTAATTAACACGACAAGTATAATTTATGTCCCAAATTTTGGCCTTCATTTCAAAAATGTCATCAACATGCAAGAATTCGGACCAAGTGATTATCCTTTTGTAATCGAATTCTCAATCTTAGGCCATAATTATAATTATAAGTTGACAACACGATCAAAAAAATATATAAATGGCAAAGTTCGAGCAAAAACTATATTCCCTTTGATGCTTAAGTGGAAATAAAAATATATGTAAGAATCCAACGAGATGATTCATCCGTTCAAATCATCTCTTCGTTGCAGTTTTTGTGACCTTGTGGGATTAAAAAAATTAATAAATGTAAACTTGATGATATTCAAAACAGAAACATCAAATTTTGGGATGAAAACTATACCTAATGTGATTTGGAGGGAATGAGTTTTGATAAATGATTACTGGAGAAAGAGACTTATTAATATTGATTTGTTTGTCAATTAATAAATGGTTAATTTATGAGATGAGTTTATTTTATAAATATTGGATATGAATGAAGGTAAAAATATATTGAGTACGTGTATTAAAATAGAAACATGGCACTTATTATTGACGGACCAAAATAATAATAAAAATTATATTTTTGTGGATGGAAAGAATATTTAATTTATCTAGCTATGAAGTAATTAAGGACGTACGTACCTTGGGACTGTCGGAGCCGGGAGTGACCATGTTGGGCTTGAGGAGCGTCCCCTCGAGGAGCACGTGATGATCATTAAGCGCCTTGTAGACGGCGGCCAGCACGGCCTCGGTGACGGCGGCGCATTTGTTGACGCCATGGGCGCCGTCGGTGAGGATCTCGGGCTCGACGATGGGCACGAGGCCGTTCTCCTGACAAATGATGGCGTAGCGGGCGAGGCCCTGCGCGTTCTGCTGGATGCTCAGCTCGGATGGCTCGGTGGGCCCGATCTTGAGGACGCTCCGCCACTTTGCGAAGCGGGCACCCGCCTTGTAGTACTGCTGGCAGCGGGCGGCGAGGGCGTCGAGGCCCTGGGTGGTGGTCTCGCCGTTGGTGCCGGCGAGGTCGACGGTGCCCTTGTCGACCTTGATGCCGGGGATGACGTTGTTCTCCTGGAGGACTTCGACGAAGGGCTTGCCGTCGGAGGTCTTCTGGTAGAGGGTCTCCTCGAAGAGGATGACGCCGGAGAGGTAGGAGAGGGCCGAGGGGGACGTGAAGAGCAGCTCGCGCAGGGCCTGCCTGTTCGACTCGATGTTCTCCACGTTGATGCTCGCCAGCCGCTTCCCGATCGTGCCCGTGCTCTCGTCCGCGGCTAGTATGCCCTTGCCTGGGCTCGCTATGTACTTGGCGTTCTTCATCAGTTCATCTATATATGCACATTCCATAACCATCAAATTTATTCATTCTCTACCCATACTTTGTATATCTTCTTATTTTTGTGGATGTTATTTGCTTTTGCTATCCCAAAAGTGGTACTAGTTTTTATGATTAGCTCTTTACATTATATCATGAATTGGAAAAAAGAAAAATGATACAGAAATTGTTGGGTTGTGATGTTGGATTGGTTGATGAAATGCAACATATATAGTAGTAGTAGTAGTCGTATCCATAATATATATATGGGCGTTAATTTTATAAAAGAAAGTACAAGGGTACGACGCTATATAAGTAACAAATAATAGTAAGGCATTGGGTGCATAAGAGAGGGAGAGAGGGATTTACCAGCATACTTTCCAACGAAGGCAGACATGGTTAGGACTGCGTTGTATGGATATGTCTGCGAGATAAGTTGGAAGAAGGCTAATATACAAAAACTGGAGAGGCAATTTATATAGGCTCAACTCTGACGGAATATTCCAAGAAATTCGAACATGGACACGTGTCAAAAGATTAGCCCAGCGAAGGTTATCGTCCTGGGATAAAGGAACGAGTGATCACTCTCTCTGCCAAATGGCCACACGCAATTCCATTATCCTTCTCTTGTGAACAATTTTGCTAAATCCCAAAATAGATCTTTAAATTCCTTCCTAAAACTCCCTATTTGTATTTTTTTTTCTGGTGACCTGGTATTATTACCGAAGCTGTGGGTTTGAATAAATAATTTAAATTGAAATGTGAATAAATTATTGAGCAAGAGTAAGAGTAAGAGTGTCAAAAAAAGAAGTAATAATAAGCATGTATATGTGACATCCTTGACATGATTTGAAGTGGCGGTGAAGAATAGATATGAATGGGATGGTGTTTAATCGTCGTCTGTCCCGAAATAACGGTCGCCAAACTCGCCCATACCGGGGATCACGCGGTAATCATCGTTCAGACCAATTTCAATCTCAGATGTCACTATCTTCACTCGGGGGAATCGTTTGCACACCATATGCACTCCTTGAGGTGCCTGCATAAACACACCACTCATCATGCCTCAATTCTATTACCTTTAAGTTATACTATCAACACTTACAGATATTAGATTAAGGAATATGATGTTGCATTCTGGTACGCCCTTCTTGATAAGTAGAGAAATGGCTTGGACTGCTGAGTTTCCTGATTATAATTTACAGCTTTGTATCAGCCGAAAACAACTTCATTTCACAAGTAGATGATACAGTTACGAGGCTCACCCGTGCCCAGAATTGGATCTAATAACAAGACGTGCCTATCGGAGATATCTGTTGGCAGTTTTTCGTAGATCAGCTGCACAAAGTACAAATTATTTGACATGGGAAAACGGAAGTAACACCAAATCAAAAATATTGGCACCTAAGACTATTTTCTGACCTGTTGACCATTGTCGCCTTCCCTGTGAATGAGAATTTTGCCAATTTTGATTCCTTTACAACATGCGCGCAAGGCATTCTCCATGCTCTCACCACTGCAGATGTTTGGAACATTTAGAAAACCAGGAAATGCATAGAGAGAGGGAGAGAGATGTGCTGCTTTCTTTCCACCAACAACGCAAGATGATCATGGAGACCCTCTTTAGTAAATAAATAAGAACTAAAGATGATCTTCTACCTTCTGATAACAGAGACACCACATAATCTCTTGCAGAAGTCTACACCAGTGTATACAGATCCTGCATCAACAAGATGGATTTAAGAAACATCCAAAAGATTTATTTGTATTGTAAAAAGAACATAAAAATGAAAAGAAGTTGTGATACACACTATAAAGTGAGAAAGTGCAAAAATCAAATCGAAAGATATTTACTTGAACATGAAATGCAAAGATAGTGTTGTACATTTAGTTCATTAGGGTTCTTAAAAAGCCATGAACTGTACTGAATGAGTCTTGTAAACTTCTTTACATCAATATCAACATCCATATTGAACTGTACTGATAAGTATTCTATGAACACATGATCCCCCATCATAATTATGCTCCATTTATTGAATGTCAAATACTTGTTTACCAGTCACAACCTTGATTGCCTATTCATCTACGAACTATTAGCACCTTAGGGCATTTGATAATAACTAACAAACCTTCAAACAGGACAAATTTCTAAATGCATTAAGCGAATGCTACCGAGACCCAAGCACATATCCTAAATAAATAATGATAGTGGCTTACCAGTTGGAGTGTTCACCTGCTTTTCTGTAAAGGGTAGATGCCCAAGACCATGTTCAACAACCTAATGTGCATAAAAGTGTAGACACTGAATAAGCACATCAAAACGTTATTTCTATGTAAACGTAGGTTGCAGATCACATTAACCTACCAATCGGATCAACCGGTCAGAATAAAAGACAAAGTCATGTTTCGTTGTTTGAGCATCACGTATAAGTGTATGCATACCTCGTATCTGGAGAAGACAAATTCAACAGACCACAAAAGAAAGAGAAAAAGGTTAGGTTACAATAGAACTTCATTAAATCTCAGTTCCAATCAAGTCACAGAATTAAAATGCATATTCAAGATTCCCAAGTAAAATGATATTCAAATAGGAAACATAAATATTAGGATTGGCATTGCATTAATAGAATTGGCAAGATGAAAATAATAAATATTACCTGAAAAGTCGACTGAATGACATATAAATTAGGATATATTTTACAAAGATCATGTTGACCGAGTTTAGTCCGAATGTGTTGCACAATCAAGTCAATAGCAACATGATTGTCTCCTCCACGAGGAATGATAATGTCAGCATACTTTTTCGTCGGAAGTATAAAATCATCGAAAGCAGGCTTCACGAATTTTGAGTACTGCATATGGATGAAACGTGGTGGTTAATAATCAAGCATTCGTTCAATACAATAAAATGAAGGTATAAATTGTAGCTCAACATCAATTTTTAATGGTAAATATGAAAAGGTTAAACCTCAGATAATCTTACAGTGTAGAAATACACCTTATGGAAGTATCCAAAGAATATGAAATCATGAAGGCGAATAAACATAACTTTTTCAGTGCAACTAATAGTTATGGATATGTACAGTACAGTCCAAATCCAAAATAAAAAATACATTGGCAGTTTCTCAGCCTCATTATTAAATTTTGTGTACAAGCTTCATCATTATAATAGTTATCATAGTTGCTGCAGCACACAAAAATGAAAAGATATATGTAAAATAATTCAATGAAAGCATCTACCATGGACAACAATCTGCCATTTTATTTTGCAAATTTACCTAACAATTTTACTGCAGTAAGATAATAAACAGATTAGTTATCCTCAAAACCTAGTCATTCTAGTGAACAGGTGTGTTCTCATGATTTGTTAGATATGCTGTCATATGTTGCCTATTATTCCAGTACTAAACAGCAAATAAGGCCTAGTTATAGACATGACAATGGCATATATATCAAATGTGGTGCATGAGAATTTCATAATGAGGAAAAGCATGTGGATTCCTTAGTTAAATGTGGAGATATTAAGCCCATACCTGATGCACTACGATTATGAGATTCATATCCTTAGGAGCCTGACTTGTATGTTTGACACGAACATCTTAAACTATAAAAGTTACCACTTTCTAGCAATATACACAAGACCACTTTAAGAAAACCTAATCTACTTGCAGCTTAAGTCGGGGTGAGCAAAAAACCAAACCGGAACGAACACATTGCAATTAAAAAGGTTCGCTTCGGCTTGGTTAGATTTAAAAGGTAAAAGTCAGAAATTCGACTCCGGTCAATTGGTGTTGTTCAGACCGAACCAACAGAAAAAACTGTATTCAAATAAATATTATCGAATATGTTTCTTGGATTTTCCACCCAGTATTTTTTCGCCTTTGCCCAACCTGCCAATAGCCAAAACAGTCCAGCATGACAAAATCACAAACTGAAAAACCCTATCCTATTCCTCGCAGAGTCATCCATCTTCTTAGTCTGTGCTGCCCGCCCCCAACTTTGCCTGTCGATTTGCCGTCGCCCATCCTCACAGAACCACAGTCGCACCCTGCCTCGCCCCCTCCTATTCGTGACTCAAGCCTAGACCTTATTTCAAGCTTCCAGGTCCTCAGAGGTAGGTGCAATTCTGTTGTTTATTACTTCAGGTCGGGCTTTCTTGATTTTGTTCCCTTTTTATTGAATAATCAGATATATTTGGTGTTTTTCCATCTTGATTATCCAGAGTTTCATGTGAAATAATATATTAGACACTTTGATTTTGGTGTTGAGAACCAAGGTTGTTGATGAAACGCCAGTGCATTAGAAAGAAAAAATTTCAGATGATTCTTCCCAATATTGTTTACAAAGGAAAAATCTTAGCTTGGTTGAGAGAGTAGTTGTGAAAATCTTATCAGCTAACCTTTTTTGGTGAGGGTAGTTATCATCTAACCTTGACGGCAAGGTTAGATGACTTTGATCAATTCCATGAAGCTGTAAGTTTATTAAATAAAAATTTCAGAATTTTTGTGTATGGATTAGCAGAATTTTTGTTTTTGTTTTAGCTCAGACAACATTTGTTTCATAAATTCTTCTGAAACTCAACTATTAGGTAACAACCTTTTGTTTTGCTACACCTCATTGAACTCTCTTGTGAAAATTAAGCATTCAAGCCGATCATTATACTTTCAAACTCTTAGTTCCACTGTATCTTCTTATTACTTTCGTAGTAGGCATTAAAGTAAACAGTTCTAGAGTATAAACAATTCATGGCGTTAGTTCAGTTACCATATCCAATTTGGCTCAGTTCGGTCAGTTATTTGGACAATTCGGTTATTTCAGTCAGTAGTTTTTTGGGCCAAAACCAACAAAAATAACCTGTCTACTTTATCCTTGCTTTTCTATCATTTGCTTAATCTCTTCGATGAGGGCTTAAGATGAGTGCTTTTGTCTATCAAACGCATGCAGGACGACTCAAGAAAAAGGGCCTCTAAGATTGAAAATTTCCTTCTCAAAAAAAGAAAAGAGTTTTCATGATGGCCACAAAAGAAGCATGCAACATTGGATAAGCAATGCCATTTTTTCATTATTAGAAATCCATAAAGCTAAACTCATACCTTGATTAAACAACAGTTCCTCACATTTTCAAAGTCAAAAACTAATGCTAAAATTTCAGTCAGCCACATATCTATGCTCAACTTTAATCTCATATTTGTTCCCAAAATTGAGTTGCGTCCTAGAGTGAATCCTAAGTCCTAACCGTTTCATGTACAATTTTTGTAAAGCACAATATATATTGGTTTAAATATATACTCTCAGACTTGTACATGTTCTGGGAAGAACAGAGAAAAGTATTCAAGACGGGGCGAATAAGTTTTATGTGTACTAACTAGTCAATTAATTCTGAAAACCAGAGATGAATGTTTTCCTACCTGATCAAGTACCATTCCAATGTCTCTACCCTTTTCTACTGTATCACGCCTTATCCTCCTTGCCAGACGTACATCAGCATCTGCACAAAAATTGACAGTTATAAGAATCAACGGACTAGCAAATTTATGAGCTATGTAAACAATCCGTCAATAAGCTGTGGGAGCAATAATAAAAGGAACATGACAAACAAGTAAGAAAAATGTAAGAGCAAGGATGTCTGCAGCTTAGATTCAACAATACCAAATAATCTAAATACCAAGCAATCCACTGCAAAAGTTCAGATGAGAAACTTAAACTAGGGAGGTCAGATTTATGCAGGCACTTCCATAAGCTGCTCCTAGATGTGTGGTATATGTCTTTTGTCATAAGACCCACTTGACTTTGAAAAAATGTCACAAGTAGGACATTTATATATGCAGACCAAATGCATGTGGAATGAAGCAAATAATGAGAGCTATGAATAAGAAAAACCTGTATCCACAAATATTTTCATATTCATAAAATCCCGAACCCTTGGATCATGAAAGATGAGTATTCCTTCAAGAATAATGACGTCGGAGGGATTCACCTGGCAAACCAAACAAAAGTGAATAGGTTCAATAGTTGCAAGAAGAAAGAAAAGTAAAGAGCGGAAATTTTGCAAAAATGATAGCCAATTACTCTTCGAGCGGGGAAGACATCATTTTTATAACTCTTGAAATCATATCTTGGAATATCTACTGCATGTCCATGTTTCAATTTCTCCATAATACTCAATAATTGCTCCGTGTTGAATGCGTCTGGACCAAAATGAATAAGTAAGCATGAAAACTCCTGTAATGACCCAACCAGAAAATGCAGCTGATAAATCCAGCAGGGCGGCAATATCTGACTTATCGAGGTAAATGAAATTCAGAAGGCACTTCATAGGCAACTATTCTCTTACTAGTTTGGGGTTTCTCCTAGAATTTCTGTCATCTAAGGCAAAGACCTAATACCAATGAAGCTATAAAGCAGAAGCCGCTGCTACCTTTTGGTCTAGCACATGTTGTATACAGCTGAGAAGAGCTTGATAGGACGGCACAAGTTACGAGAAGCATGAAACTCGGATTGGATTGTGAGCATGAATAATGCATAGGAAGTAGAGAATGTTGTCACACAAACAGTAACAATATGCAGGGCTCTAACATGCAAATATAGCAAATTCAACATTGACAACGAACATTGGCCAGTAAAGAGGATTCTACTCATAAGAAGAACAAGATCTGCATTGGTAAAGATTCAACTTTTAACCAGACCAATCTTAATTAAACAGGTGCCTAGACTAGAGTCAAAGAATCTGAGGAAAATAATAAAAGCTCTCAAAGTTAAGACAGTACCCACCGGGGTGGTCAAAATTGTATTCATGAACTTTTTTAAATTCCTCTGGTTTCAAGTTGTGATAAAAGGAGTCCTGCAATAAAAGAAGAAACACATTAGGTGGAAACACAGTTTTCAAGAAGCAGCTAGAGCAAAATACTAAAGATAAATAATAATATCCTGAAAAGCACATCAAGCTTCTAATCCTTTATATAAGAGTCTGCAGAAATGAAATGGGGACACAATCGAAAGAAATCTATCTGATTGAACTAGTATCTGAAGTACTCCTGAAATTTAATTTGGTGTATGGTGCCAATTAGAGGATCCTTAAGGACAATAAGAGTAATGGGAGCATTCCTTTTTTAACTTCTGAACATATCTGAGGTATGCCAATGTGATTGTTGGATATAACAACCAGAATGTAAAAGTAATAATAACCAATGAATCCATTAGCAGAACCATTATTTGAAAGGAATAGATTTAGTTCCACAATGAGTGCTTATACTTTAGGATGACGGGAGGCTCGAATACACCAAATTGAAAAATGGAAAGCCATCAAAGTGTAAATAGGTTATGATGTTGATTCTTCCTACTAAAACAATAGATTTCACAGGATGAACAAGTTTTCTTGTATCTTAGTTAGGCATAGGAAAATAGATAGAGGTACCTGATTGACAAGTACAACACGTTGATCACGAAGCTGTTCAATAATCATATCACAGACTGTAGTCTTCCCAGATGCTGCACCGCCAGCAACTCCTTATTCACAGACAGCATATGAAGGTGATCAACATGAAGCACTTATAAATTTATTAAAAGAGAATAACTAGACATGCATAATATATTTTTTTCTAAAGGATTCAGAAATAAAGAAATCAGAGCCTATAATTGCAATTTAACTCCAGCAAACCGGAATGAGAACAACCTTTAGAAAGTTTTATCATATTTTTCCCAAGAGTAGCCTCATGAGATTTCCAAAAACTGTAAACAGCGAAAGCATAAATCAGTAGTTCTAGGTCAAACATCACATGCAGTTTACTACCATGTCAAAAACAGTGCAGCCAGATCCAGTGGTTTGCACAACTAGTAAAGCCCCTATCATGCACACAAAACAAGCCCATGAAGTAAGAAAAAAGTTGCATCCCTTTTCCTAGTCCCGATGCATGCAGTCCAATGATTATTTTAAACATCCATATAGACTGTACTGTAGTCACTATTACGTCTATAGACCTTGACACGTGACTTATTATCATTTAAATCCTAGTAACTTTTCTTTAAGTGAAGCAAATTTCACATTTATCATGCAAATACTTGAGCTTTCAAAATACACAATTTACATGACAGCTAGTATCTTCTTCTCCAAATATTATGAAATTCGACAAACTTGCATCAACACTAAAACATAATGCTCAAAATTGATTCATGAACACAAGAATAAACAAGATTTTGAAAGCCTAATATTTGGCTAATACTGGACGAAGTTAAGATGCTTGCACTACCTATGACAAAGGGCTGCTTGATATTTTCGGTGGTAGAGGTGGTTGGTTGTTCAATTACTGAAGTACTTGGATCTGTTGTTTTTAAATGAAACCCAGAAAAATGGACCCCTGATGAAGCCTCTATCAAATCTTCAACTGCTTTTTTTGAACCCATGTTAAGTGTTCACTGCAAAATCAAAGAAGAAAGACTAATCAAATGAATAATCTTCAAATGGAAAAATATCAAAGACAGACCTATATCATCAGGCAAACACTAAGAAACAAAATACATAGAATAAATGGAAATTTTTTAAATGAAAAAGCTTCGTTTATACCCTTACAAAATAAGATTCTCCTGTGTGTAGTATTCATGAAATAAAACATCCACGGAATAGATCACATAGCATCATAAAAAAAAAAAGGGAATCCATAAGCTGGTGGACTGATGTTATCTCACAATCATACAGATAGCGACAATATTTCTAAAGTAGGAAAGGTATCAAACAAAGCAAATAGGGAAGAAATGTCATCATCAGTTACCCCTGAAATATCTTGAGAAGCTCCCATTTTTTACGAGAGCTCAATCAAAATTAAAGTAGCTTCGCCCTTTTTCCAACAACCAATAGCAAATTGCAATAGAAGCAACAGATCAAAAGATATCAATTTTCCAGTACCAATAATGAATCTCAATTCACTACCCTTTCGGATCACCCACTGAAATTAATAAGCACCTCAAAATAATTAAATAAATATAGAAAAAAGTTATTGCCAATATATTCAAGTAATATTTGTGTATTAGCACTACGCCTCCCCCTAGTTATATCCGAATGTCGAATTTAAGGCGTATAATAATCGCCTTCAGCCGTGGCAGCCATTTGCTTCTAACTTAAATTGAAAACAGGCGCTCAAAAAATTATCAAATACACAAGATCGAACCACGACGTAAGTTCTCAAATCCCTACCAAATGCAAGAAGCTTCCTGAAACATTGATCTCAGCTGACAAACACGACGAAGTGCAATTTTAAAAGAATTGATTTTTTATTCTTTTTCCGGACAAACAAACCAATTAAGCTATTTGTAAATAAAGATTGATCAATGCAGCTGTGAAGCATACCTGAAAGTATAATCTAAGATGCCAGAATTTCAATGAAAGGCGCTCCAATATTTCCCGGCGTGATTTGTACGATTTCAAACAGTAAGAGGGATAGAGAGAGTGGGAGCAAGCGAGAATGAATATAGAGAGTAATTGTAGCTGGCGTGCGGGATGGTGGCAGTATGAATTTATAGGGAAATACGAGTTTCGAGGTTTGCCATGAACAGGGCTTGATATATTGGGAAATTACGCAGGGACCCCTCGACGATCTAATAAGTGATTACATCTAGGCGACCACGCGTTGCGCTGGGCAGTAGGAGCGGTGAAAGAGAGGATCGATGAGCGATCGAAGTTTTCACCGCGGCGGTGACGGGTGGTGGGCCCCATTCTTGTCGAGGTGGGGCGATCATCAGCCAACCTGTGGGTGAGCCTGCAGTAATTTCTTGTGGTTTGCTTTGGCGGATCGTAATCCGTTGGTGGCGCAGACGTGTCCCGGGTCCCACCCCGATTCTTTCAGATGCAGCTGCAGGGCCCACATAGTATCATTTTCTCGCAATTTATTATTTTTAAATACAATCAATTTCAGTGAATGCACTCAATTTATTATTTTAGTTTTTTTTAAAACGTCTCAATAATACTCCACATATTAATTTATAGCATATTCAATATTCATAAAAAGAAAAAAAAAATAAATGGACATAACTATGACTATCTACAATATATACGATGAGGATAAAAATATGCATCGCTTGAAGATCGAAAAATTAAGGCCAATTCAATGATAACAGCATTATTAGCAGTTTTGCAGTCCTCATTTTCCAAAATTTGAACCTATCTTAATGATTATCACATGTCCAATAAAGAAGAAGATTATCATGAAAATACGATAAATGAAAGAATTACAACTCTATTATAAGTCTAAAAGAGTCCTATTCATACAAGAATTCTTAGTATTTTACCTATAAATATGGACATATATTCATTATTCACATAACAACTGTGTAATTGTAAACTCCCACCACAAATAGTGAATTGTTGTGCCGACCTAGATGTAGATCTTTACGATCGAACCACGTAAATCCTTGCGTTCGCGTTCAGAGGCGATATTTTTGGACACAACCATATACTAGCGTGTAAACCGTCGAAACCGACGAAGAATCAATTTACATAGTTATTTATATTTATTTATATTTTTTTATAATTATAACATATGAAATAATGTGTATATAACTTATTTTTCTAATCAATTTAATTTGATCAAATCAAAATAATTGTATAATATAAAAAGTGATATTAATCTCAATCGTTTACATTAATTAAATATTTCTTTTTTATAATAGAAACTAGTACATTCGCTCGTGCGATGCACGATGAGCATCGAAATTAAGCGATATGTTTAAATAAATATACATAAATATTATCAAAATATAAGCAAATGAAAAATGTATTTTAAAATAAAATAAAATAATATGCATCGATTACTCAATAAATCCTGGATTTTAAAACATAAAAAAATGATCATTTTTTTTATTATATACTTCCTCCGTCCACGATATCGTTTCCACTTTGTGGACGGCACGAATTTTTAACAAAGTGGTTGATAGTAGTGAGTATTGTTGTGAGTGGAGATTGAGTCTCATTATTATTGTGAGTGGAATTTCTGAACCCTACTACTATAAATAAAAGTAGAAATAATATTGTGGACGGACCAAAATGACAAAAGTGAAAACGGTATCGTGGATGGAGGGAGTATAAGATAGATTCAAAATCTATACGCATTTTTATAGTTTAATTTTATAGAATAATCACCATCATGATTTACTTTATGTAAATTAATATATTATGTATATTTTAAATTTTAGTACACTTATAATTGATAGAATACGCTTACAAAAATTGATTTGCTTTAAAAGATGATCAATAATGATACTCCATTTCCCCCTTCTAGATGACTCGAGCCACCAATCTATTGGTTGGAGGAAATCATCTTACCAACGAAGATGCACTTCATTGTCTTATTTGATGTATTATTGATGTGTAATTTGAAATCTGGTTAAAATATTACTAACTACATTATTCAATTTAGATTTTTAATTTGTAAAGCTTTATCAAAAAGCAATTTAGGACTCAAAATTTGTTTAATAGAAATTTCATAAAAAATATACTTTTATTTAGGTTATGAATTGAAATAGTGTCATATAAAATCAATATGCACATTTTATTTTTATAAATCCTATTTTATATAGATTTCACATTTGCTAGAATATCGTAAAGTTGAATGTTGAATTATAGAATTAATAAAATATAAATAACATAAGAAAATTATAATTTATTAATTCATTATTTTAATGTACGAACTCACATTATTCAATAAATTTAATTATTGGCCAAAGTAATATTATATAAATTAAATTAATTTTTTTTAATAAAAATACAATTATTTATTTGGCCAACTAAAGTTCAATTGACCAAATTAAATTGGTTCCGCAAATATATAGGATGAGATATTACACACAAGTATTATATAGACTTTAATCAAAATGGAATTTGATTAAAAATTATTATGGAATATGAAATGTGACTTGTGAAAAAAATGAGAAAAAAGGAGAATAGAGAATTTTCAAAATGCTTGAATTGTAAAATGTGAAATAAAGATGTTATTATTTTCCTATTATATAGTATAAGATAAGATTCAACACTCATCTCTTAAATATAGATAGAGAAAAATGATCAAATAAGAACTATTCTATTTTTTGTTTAAAGAAAAAGAACTACTCCATCCGTCCGCCAACATTATGTCAGTTTGCTTAGACACGGAATTTAATAAAATTGGTGATGATTTTGATGTAGTGGAGAAAATGTCCCACCACTTTATGAGATGAGTGGTTGTGATTGAATTTTGAGTGGTTTTTTTATACATAAAGAGTGTTAGTAAGGATAAAATATTAAAGAGGATGGTGGGACCATTGCCATAAAAGAAAAGTGACATAATCTTGGCGGACGCCCGATATAGTAATTGTGACATAATCTTGGCGAACGGATGGAGTATTCTATTTTCCTAACTAGAACCACTTCTCAAAAAAAAAAAAAAAACAAATTAACTAGAACCAATTTACTTCATTGATTTTATTGACGGATGATAAATAATGATTTTCAAATTAAATTATGTTTTTCATTCATAAAATAATATTTTCTCTATGATTATATACTCTTAAAATAATACTTTTTCTTTGCTTAATTTCTACGCATAAAATAATACTTTTTACATTGACAATAACAACCTTCAATGAAAGAAAGCGAAATCTATATATCTATATATAATATAAAAGAGCAGTAAAATTTTACTGCCAATTTTTCTCTCTCCTATAAAAAAAACTATATTCTCTCTCCCACAATCTATCCCACTATTTACTCATTAAATATCTATTAGTTAATCTATATATATAAAACATACACGAATTTTTTCTACAAAAATTTCTCTCTTTACTTTACATTTTTTGTTTTGATTCTTTTTTAAAATTCATCAACTTTTACTTAAAAAAAATATTTTATATGGATGTTAAATTAAAGATAATAATAAGATCTTTAATTTGATGTAAAAATTATAAAAAATAAATTTAAAATAAATAAATTAGTATCATTTAAAGTCACAATTTTTTTCTCTCTCTCATCTTTCATCTATCCTCTCCTCTCTCCTACCTCCTTTCTTCGAATAACACGTTCAATTTTTTTTTTCTATTTCATTCCTTTTTTAACATTTATTTTATTTTATTTTTTATATTTTTGTTAGACATCATTTTTAATATTTTCTATTTCTTTTTTTTTTTGCTATAACAATTTAATGTAACTAAATATATAATGTAACTAAAAAGATTAGAATTATATTTGTTCATTTTAGAACTCTTTAGCTTAAAAATAAATTTTAAAGGTTGAAATTTATATTAATATAAATTTATAGATAATTAATTAATTATATCTTAAAAAATTAATTTCAAATATGATTTAGATTTATTAAATTTTTGTATGAATTTTTATATTTCTTTATATTAACATACTTGTTATTATTATGTCTTAATTAAATTTAATATTAGATTGAGAATTGACAATCTATATAGTACATAAAAGAGGAGTTTTTCCCCTCCATGTTTTCCCTCTCTTTTTTCTCTCTTCTTCCACCAATTTTTTCACTTTTTTTTGTTTGCTTTTTATGTTATTATATTTTATTATTTTCTAAAAGTCATCAAATTTGATTCGTGAAAAAATAATCATATGTATCTTAAATTCAATGTAGTATAAAAATATTCAAAAACGAATTTAAAACGAATAAGTTATGAAAGCATAAAATATTTTATTTTCTGTCTCTTCATTAAAAAATTACAACTTTTTATTTATGTTTGTGTATGAAAATATTTATTATGATGTATAATACTATATAATAATATGCATAATGCAAAATTTCATTACACTTTGTATAAATTGAAATTTTATAGTTTTATATTCAAGATTTTATTGAGTAATTGATCTTAATTATTATATTATATTTTTAAAACATATGTTGTATTTGTTTATATTTTATTTTTATTTTTATTTATTTATTTAAATTTATCGTTTGATTTCGATGTTCGTCGTGCATCGCACGAATGGGCGTATACTAGTAGTATTAGATCGATGAGATTAATGCTTATCACGATAATATTCCAAAAGTATTTATTCGTCAAGTAATGTTACTTATATTTTTAGTTCTAGGTTTTAACTAAAAAAAGAATCAAACTTGGAAATTGAAAGAAAGAGTGTCCAACACATGAGGATAAATATTAATTTATAATTATTTTATATTATTTTTATTACGTCATAACTTATAGTTATTTTATATTATTTTTATGGCATTTTTATAATCACAGTATATGAAATAGTTAGTATATAAATTAATTTAATTTTCTCAAATTAAATTAGTGGTGCATTTCAAATTATAGTAATCTCACCCACTTTTGATAATTAATTAATTTTGTTTGGATATAAAAATACCTTGTTATATCAATTTTCATTTGATGGAGTTTTATAAAAAAAAATTGAAATTGTAGATGTTAAAAAAATAACAAGAAGAAAATATGTAAATTTGACATGAGATACGATGGAGGATTGATGTGTCGCATTTGTTGTTAATCATATCATCTATTGTTTGTGAAATTAAAATTGATTGTTTAGCATAATCTAGTCTGGAGCTTGATGATTGTAATTGACTTTTGAGGATCATCTTATTTAGAGCTTGAAATGTCTGAACTCAATTCTAAGCATCATATGGAGATTGAAATACCAAATCTAGCTTGTAAGCATCATCTTGCATGTAGTTTGAAAGATCATAACTGACTTTTGAGCATTATCTCATTTCAAGCTTGATAGACCATCTATGACTTATGAACATTATTTTGTCTAGAACTTGAAATATCATAATTGAGTTATGACTTATGAGTATAATCACTTCTAGAGATGGAGATAGCATCATTAAAAGTAAAATTATTATATAATACGATTAGTGAACTCTCTTTAATTCATTGGGGGCTTCATCAAATTATTTTATTTACATTTATCAATAATTATAGAGATCTTGGCTTTAATAATATACATCTAGATGGCTTCATTATACATCTATGTGGCTTTATTCATACCAAATTATCTCCCCCTCTCACTCACCGATTTTTTCTTTAGGGTGCGTTCTCTTTGGTTGTAAAATTATCATGGGAAAATGAGGGATAACCAAAATTTCACCTTTTAAATCCTTCCTTTCTTTTCACTCATTTCCTACTTGATCATTACTTATTCCTCATTTTCACTACAAAGGAAGGATAATATTATCACACCATTTTTGGAGGGATAATATTATCCCTGCTTTGTAGTGAAAATGAGGAATGAGTAAGGGTCAAGTAGGAAATGAGGGAAAAGATTGAAAGGATGAAATTTTATTTATCCCTCATTTTCCCATGATAAATTTACAACCAAAGAGAACGCACCCTAAAAGTAAAATCTCTCTTCGCCTATTTTCCTTCTTGTTCATGCTCGCTGCCTCCCCACCTTACTGAGATCTGACATCTCTTTGCCTGTCGACCACCATAATGACCACCCTAATCTCCATCCAAATTCTCTCTCAAATAACCCCTCACCCCTTGCTCGGCTATCAAGGCGAGAAATCGCCATTACTGTCGAATTATAATACCATGGATTCGCTGCCGCCAACTCGCCTATCCGAGCACAGGCTCCACCAAAACGACCATTGCTTCATGATACAACCATAGCCGAGCACTGTCTTCACCGCCTTCTACCAACACAGCTAATACAACTGCCGACTTCTCTCAACACGGTCGCTACCAACGACCGTGGCTTCGTCACTGGCGCAGTTGCCAACCGAGGGCGCTCGACCGCCCAAACCCTGATTTCAAAGCTTCTCCTTTTTTGGGTGTGTCTTGATTGGTTCGAGTTTCAAATGCAGTCACCCTAATTTTAAACTCGCACAAAAGATGGAACCCTAGAGGAGGCTACCTCGACTCTGCCCCGCCGCCGGACACAACTTACTTTCCATCAGTTGAATCAACTCCCACCATCCATTTTCCATCACTCATGATTTTCATTATTTTTGAAAGATTTACAGTTCAAGAAAAATCAATCTTTTAACTTATTAGGATAGATGAAAAAATCTAGGAATTTGTTTAAAAAAAATTCGATTTTTAATATCTAGGAATGTGATTTTTTCCTAATATATGTAAATTTTGCAACTCATTAGGTGTGTGTAGATTTCCGTCAATCATCAAATTTTCATCATTAATTAATGATGTTTTTATTATTTAGGAAATATTTACAATTAAAAAAAAAACAATCTTTTAATGAGGAAAAATGTAAAATTCTCATCGAAGCAACCATCATTCATGGTTTTTAATATCTAAGAAAGTGTTTTCTTCCTTATATATGTATTTTTTTGCTATAAAACCATTACATAGCTTACCGAAGGCATCTTAGACTTACATTGAAAGTATATAATTAAGACTTTTCTTAATACTGCAGTTCCAAAATTAATCGTCGATGAATTGAAAGTGCCTCCTCAAACCAATGTCATAATCATTAATGGTATGCGTGAAGATTTTTACTTCTTCCTTTTTCTTGCTATTGAAGATTTTTTGTAATATGTTAATTCTTACTTTTCTTCTATTCTTCGTTTTGTTTTTTCTTCTTTTTTTATGGCTATTGTGAATCGGTGTAACTTTTTTACTAAACTATGCATGCTTAGATGATATAAATCATGGCAAACTCTATAAATTAAAGTGTTTCTTACACGTGCATGCCCTTCAAATTATGAATTGATTCGATTTAAAACATCATTTAAATATGTGTTTAACTTATATTTAATTGTCTACATCGAAACTAAGGTTGGAAAAATTGAGTGACTGTGAAAGTATACAGCTTCAAACTATATATAGTAGAAAATTTAGATTTTCATACCGGTTAGTGACTCCTTATCGTGATCAGTATAAGTATTTCCGGAGATTTGTCAAGCATTAATGCTTGAATCCTCAACCTGGGAAATGTATCACTTAGTTCTTCAACTTAGGATGTATTATCTAATGATTAGTGCTGAAATAACCATCTACTATATTTCTCTATCAATCCAAATACGTATTTTATGAGCCAATTGTTATTGATTATTTGGTATAGGAGATAATGTTGCTATGTCTTGTATACTACCACTACAAAAAAACGCACGATTTTCTGCCGTCGGTAATAAGGCACGACCGCCGGTGAAAAACGCTACCGCCGGCGGCGCCGCCGACAACTTGCCGTCGCTAATCGGCTCGTCGGTAACGCCATTACCGACGGCGATCGACGGCCTCCGGCATTTCCGCCGTTGAACGGCGGAGAGTTGCCGGAAAATTACCGACGTTATTTGCAGTCGGTAATTAGCGGCGGCGCCACCGCCGTCGGTAATTTCCATCGGACGGCGGTGGCGCACACGCCGGAGTTGGCCAAGGTATTACCGAGGGCAATATGCCGTCGCTAATTACCGACGGCATTTTGCCCTCGGTAATATTTTTTAATTTATTTATTTATTTTATTTATTTATTTATTTATTTATTTTATTGTATATCCATAATTTATTTTCGTATTTATACAGTATTGCATAATTTAGACGAACTTTTCAGTCGGTCACCCATCTTAGTTGTGCTCTAAGTCAAGCACGCTTAACCTTGAAGTTCTTTTCGAATGGTCACCAGTACAGAACACTCGTATTATTGATATATATAGTATCTATTAATTCATTTAAAGTCTACTTCAATATACAATATCATATATATTCATAACCTTAGAATTTGTCGAGATGATATATAAAAAATGTTGTTAATTACGGATTGAGCTCGTTTCCGTTCTTATTTTTATGTCGGAAAAATATTTATTTATTAATTTATTATTAATTTTCAATATATTTTTTTTTTCAATCTAATTTATACACCATAAGTATTTTATCAATCTAGTAAGAATCTTGAATTCTTACTAGGAATATTATCTTAGATTAGTGATGAGTGATGAGTGAATCACTAATCAAATTAACATTCTAAAGTTATATTTATAAGTTTCTTACTAAGAATCTTCAATTCTTAGTAATAATATTAGATTAGTGATGCTTGATGAGTGAATCACTAATCAAATTAACATTCTTAAGTTATAATTATAAGATTATTAATAAGAATCTTCAATTCTTAGTAATAATATTATATTAGTGATGATTGATGAATGAATCACTAATCAAATTAACATTCTTAAGTTATAATTATAAGATTCTTACTAATAATCTTGAATTCTTAGTAATAATATTAGATTAATGATGATTGATGAGTGAATCACTAATCAAATTAACATTCTTAATTATAATTACAAGATTATTAATAAGAATCTTCAATTCTTAGTAATAACATTAGATTAGTGATGATTGATGAGTGGATCACTAATCAAATTAACATTCTTAAGTTATAATTATAAGATTCTTACTAAGAATCTTGAATTCTTAGTAATAATTAATATTAGATTAGTGATGAGTGATGAGTAAATCACTAATCAAATTAACATTATTAAGTTATAATTATTAAGTTTCTTACTAACAATCTTGAATGCTTAGTAATAATATTAGATTAGTGATGATTGATGAGTGAATCACTAATCAAATTAATTAACATTCTTAAGTTATAATTATAAGTTTCTTACTAACAATCTTGAATGCTTAGTAATAATATTAGATTAGTGATGATTGATCAGTGAATCACTAATCAAATTAACATTCTTAGGTTATAACTATAAGATTTTTACTAAGAATCTTGAATTTTTAGTAATAATCTTAGATTAGTGATGATTGATGAGTGAATCACTAATCAAATTAATACTCTTAAGTTATAATTATAAGTTTCTTACTAAGAATCTTGAATTTTTAGTAATAATCTTAGATTAGTAATAATCAATGTTTAAATTTTCACTTGTATTTTCATATATAATTAATTTTAATATTTTTGTATTATTATCTTTGACCAACTTATTAGATGATAAATGAAAAAAAATAAAAAAAAAGGTTAAAAAAAATTAATTACCGACGGCATTTGCCGTCGGTAATTAGTCGCGGCGCCACCGCCGTCGGTAATTTTCACCGGACGGCGGCCGGATCTCACCAGCGGTGGTGATTAGCGGCGGCCGGATGCCGTCGGTAAATAGCGACGGGAATTGCCGTCGGTAATAAATAATATATATTTAAATTAGCGACGGCGCATCTGTTTTGCCGTCGGTAATGCGCCGGTAATAGGCAAAAGGCGGGTCGCCGTTTTTGCCGCCGCCGTGCCGTCGGTAATTTCCAGCGGCGTCGCCGCCGTCGCTATTTACTCGTTTTTTTGTAGTGTACAGTAATCATATTTTTAATGACTGATTTGAGATTGATCATTATGATTTTGTGTTTGCTTGTTTTAATAAAGAGTTAATTGTCTGTAAATCCATAACGTTTTCCCGTAATTGGTTTTTGCTCATAATAATTTAAAAAAGGGTTAATAGTATTTTATGTCCCGAACTTTCAGCGTTTTCCATAAAATGTCCTGAACTTTCATTTTCTCCTAAAAAATCCCGAACTTTCAGTTTTTTCCATAAAATGTCCCGCTATATAAAATTCGGCGACGGAAAGATGATTTATCTCACCGAATGAAATACTTTGGGGACCGTCATTGTTGAAAAACCATATTAGGAACAACCATTATTGAAAAACGTTAAAAGTCCGGAGTTTTTTTATCATCTTTTCGTCATCGAATTTTGTATAGCAGTACATTTTATGAAAAAAAATTGAAAGTTCGGAATTTTTAGGAGAAATGAAAGTTCGGGACATTTTATGAAAAATGCTGAAAGTTCGGGATATAAAACACTATTAACCCTTTAAAAAATCTACTTTTAAATACATAACCTTTTGTTTTTGTCTCAAATTTATCCGATGCCTGGTTTTTTCTTACGCCGACGCCGAAAATCACACGGTGGCAATCGGAATTGACACGGTGGCAACCAAAAATGACAACATGGCAAATTTATGACATGTGAAAAAAAGAAAAAAAAAACCACATCATCATCTTCCCCAACTTCCTCCTTCCCCCTTCCCCCAAACCCTAACTCCCCTCCTCCCACCTACCGCTGCCACCCTATGCCGCCACCACCACTGCCTGTAAGAAATAGGCCACATCAGGTAACAACTATCGACGTATCAATTTTGTAAATTGCATAAAATCAAAGTTGGATTTGTAATGTGGGGCAGGTCAATCGAAAGAACAGCAAGCAGTTTTCCTCGGCCGTTGCTGGATCTTAGCACCGACAACTTTGCAAAGCTTCTCGACAGAGCCTTTGGTTGCAAATTGGAGCCGTCGTTCGACCCTTACCGCGACCCCCTCAGCTACATGATTTAGTATGTTCGAATTCGGTCGCCCATCTTCTTGTTCTGTGCGGACGAGGGAGGTGGCGGCGACGAAAAGTGGGGGAAGGGGAAGGGGCGGCGGTGGTGGGTGGGGGAAGGGGAATTAAGGTTTGGGGGTGGGGAAGGTTGGGGAAGATGATGATGTGAGTTTTTTTTTTCTTTTTAATTTTTTTTCCATGTGTCATTTTCGGCTGCCACCGTGTCTTTTTCGGTGCCGGCGTAAGAAAAAATCGGTCATCGGACAACTTCGAGACAAAAACGAAAGGTTATGTATTTAAAAGTAATTTTTTAAAAATTAGAAGCAAAAACCAATTTCGAAAAAACGTTATGGATTTACAAGCAATTAACCATTTAATAAACTCATAAACATAAGTGATAAAATCAGACTTATATAAAGGGTTATTGGTATGAAAATACACCAACTTTGAACCAAACCTAATTTTTAACATGAAATTTAAGAAGTGTAAAAAAATATACAAACTTATTGATTGTAGTAAATTTCACACGAATTCTATTTTTGACCAAATTAAAGCTTACTTAGCATATCGGAATGCTGATGTGGACAAATCGGATTGTAATTGGGTCCCATTGTACTACAGATAAGAAGAGTAAAATACACATAAGATCCCTAGTCTTAAAGTTTCTATCAAGGGATTATATTCTTATAACTTGCAGCCATTATATAAGAAAAATATTTTACAAACCATGATTGAATCTACAAAATAACACACATGAATCTTAAGAATATCAATTGCTCAAACTATTAGCAACCATATTAATCAAATGCAAGTAGAAATAAATTAAAGCAAAAAAATAAAAAATAAAAAAAAATTCTTTTTCAACATAGCAAAGTTCAGTGAAATCCGATGAAAAAAAAAAAAAAAAACTAAATAAAGCAATAAAAAGTGAAGACATGAAACTTGTCTGCTTCTACAAAACTTGAGACAATATTTTCGAGATTATATCATATAAAATGAAAGTTCATTAAACACTACAACAAAAATCATATATTGAGACACTTATTTTGAGGCATTTTTTATTAAGTGCCTCTAGATTTACTTTTTGGGACAATTGTAAATACTAACTAAATAAGAGACACTAATATTTTAAATTTCAGGAATTAAAACTTTCAGGGGAAACAATCGCGCCTTTCTTATTTCTGGGGACTCTTCTCTTCCTCCTCAATCCAAATTCCCTATTCTTCCAATTACCCTATCATTCAAACATCCACCAGTTTCTAATTTCACGTTAGCCAAAAAAACTCAAACTCGGAAACCTGACTCACGTTATTGCCGCCGCTGTGCCCGCCGCTGCGCTGTCGTAATCTCGAAGCCGCTGCTGTACCGCCGACATCCTCTTCTCCGTTTCCAGTTGCTGCTGTGCCTTCTACCCCATATCCTAGGCATCGATTTTGCTCCTTGTGTGGCGCTGCGATCGGTGTTCTCGCCCCAATCGAAAGCCCCAATCGAAGAAGCCTAGGTTTTTGAGACATTATTGAAGTAGTCGGGAACCTTCTAAACGTAAGTTCTTCAATCTAATAGAATAACTTTAGTTCTATAACGATGTGCTTTTTTTATCACCAATGCTAAA
Source organism: Salvia miltiorrhiza (assembly GCF_028751815.1). Taxonomy (NCBI): domain Eukaryota; kingdom Viridiplantae; phylum Streptophyta; class Magnoliopsida; order Lamiales; family Lamiaceae; genus Salvia; species Salvia miltiorrhiza. The sequence continues at coordinate 13,208,369 of NC_080391.1, forward strand.
ATTCAGTATTATTGATTTTGCTGCTCTTTGGAGTAACTGCAAGATGAGATTTTTGTTGGCATCTCTTGTTCTTAACGACAAACATTACTTTTGGTTAAATTCCCTATGTGTGAAGCTGTCCAGTTTAACAATAATTACTAGTATTTTTTAGGGAATAATTCGCTGATGGCTTTATATGAGAAAAATTTAGTTCCAGAGTTGTTTTTGGTGAATTTGAGTCCTACTCAATGTGGTGTACAGTTTGATTGTTTAATTGTGCCGTTCATCTGCTAGTTTCGAGTTGAATCATGACTTCATCTGCCAGATTTGTGCTGAGTTATTTGTCAGGATATATGATATGCAGCATTACTCTAAATGAAAATGTTACATCCCACGTAGATTCCATTATAAGCTAAGGTGTAATGTAATTCTTGCTTTATATATATAGGAGGTTGATGACGTTTGTGATTACCTTGGATGTGCTTAAATGAAAAATACTAGAAGAGTTGTTGCCTATTATGAATTTCTACAAGCTTAGTTCAAAGGTGTGCGTGAGAGATAAAAGGTTGAAATGTGGAACCTGTGGGGCTAATTGGGGTGCTTAAATACTAATGTGACATAGGTTGCTGAGACTTTAAAAATCCTAAACTCAGAATCAAGTTTTGGTTCTGTTACAACCTTAATGTTTACCTATTCTGCCTTTTAGTTAGTAATTATTGTAGTTAATGTTGAAATGCCTAGTGTATTGTTTGTTTTCTTTGTGATAGTCTTAGCTATCTTCCGTAGTTGATATTCATTTGAATAATCAATTGAAGAATCTGATCGTTGTGGATGAATTTGCTGGTGTGACTATTTTGTGAATAAGTAGTATATTGGTGAATATCAAAAGCTATTGTTTATAGTTAATATTGCTCTAGAACCTTAATTTGATAATAACAGTATATCATTTTGAATTTAAGACTTTGGTGGACTTGATAGGGCTGATGATATAATAGATGATCTGTTCGAATATTTTGCTTGATATGGTTGTTCATTTATAATGCAGCTGAGAATAGTTTGTTTACTTTCATCTTCATTTTTGGTTGGTTTCAGATAGATCTTCGGGACAAGCCTGCACTTGAGACGCCTTTTGCTTCTCAAAAGTAAGTGTAAGTCTTCTTGAGTTATGTGGTTTAGTTGTGAGTCTTGTGACCCTCTTCTTCAAGATTATTGTCCACAGACTACAATGATCATATTGATTTTTAATGTGTATATTTGCATCCATGAGTTTTCTATGTAACAGCTTCACACCTCATTCGCACATGATGTTGTATATTATGTTTTATGCTATTGGTGTTTATGAATTATGCTCTTGGGGTTATTATCTTGATGAATTCAGTTTATGTTCTATGTGAATACCACTATTGAATTTGCTATCAACGAGTCATGGTTTTATTTTCCATTATATTTGCTCTAAATTATTTGATCTTAGATTGTTGCTGAGTGCGTTTTGTTTAGCCTAATTTACTTCCTGATCTGTTCATGGTTACAATGCTCCATTTATGAAGTTTCTAGTCATGTCTTTTATTTTCATGATTTTAGTAACATATATCATGAAGAAATGTATAATTTATTTATACACGGAAAATGTGAAACATGAGAGGGAGGAGAAAATATTTATATACTTATATGATCTACTGTTATATATATGTTTTTTTTTGTTTCTCAGCTGATATATTGTTTCTCATCCATACCCACAGAAAGCTTCTAAAATTGGTATGCTCGATTTCTATTTAACCATGCTCAAAGTGGCAAACTTTAGAAACCTAACTCTTTTTTTTTTTTTTGAAGCTCCAGTTCTTTCACAAGAGTGACTATCCTTCCATGGCTCGGCTGCTGTTCCTGATAACGAATTTGGAAGGAGGCCTAATCCTTCTGCAATACGAAGAAATGAAACTGCTGCATCTACACCTGGCTGGACAGAGAAACCATTGTAGAATACCAATTTTTCGCATACAACTCAAAAAGAGATGAGAAGGCAGTACCAGCCTTATTGGCTTATTTTTTTTTATAGTTTACTGTTTAAACATGGCACCTTCCTCTCTCCCTCATGCATCTCAGCGGCAAATGCAGTGTTACTTTTACTTTGATCAAAGAAATCCAGTTCTCTTCTCTGAATTGACATTTAAATATCTTAAGTGTAAGCTCATAACATCTCATGATCTCTGTCTTTGTCTCTTAAACAGGTACTATTGTTGATGAGAAATCTCTCGAGCAATTTGGCTAGTCGTGATTTTGAGGATCATGTAAGTGCAAAATTACCATGAGCATTAAACTATTTGTTCAAGAGCAAGTTTCTGGTTTGCTCATACTCAGCCTATGACTCTCTGCATTCCCTATATATTATTCGCCTAATTTATTGTGCTATTTTATGTTATGATCAATTATTACTTTGTCAATGTCATATTCGTCTTGATTTTAATTGAAGCTATGAAATGTATTTTGACTACATGTCATTAACCTATCAATTATACCACTGTTGCAGAGAAGGCTGCTTTCATCATATGAGACTGACCTCGAGAAGGATGATGCTTTTGATGTAATTGATTCTATCCTTTGTAGCCATTCTGAAGGTGCAGGCTAACTTTGTGTATTATTGTAGCCAAAAGAATATGATATGATTGTATTTGTACAATAAGTGTCTTTTTTACACTTATTTATATAATAATTTTAGAGCATACATTTTTTAATACTACGGATAATAGTGTCTCTAATTTCTTTTGAATGTCAAAATAAGTGCCTCATGTGTTCATCTTAAGACACATAAGTGTCTCATAATATTGATCTCGAGACATAAAATGAATACGGAGGATACATATTTTGTGTCCTGATACTTAAGCAAAAGACACAAATAAGTGCCCTATAACATTAATTTGGGGACATAAAATAAATTTTGAGCCTACACATTTTTTGTCCCTTTACATAATCAAAAGACACGATAAGTGTCCCATAACATTGATTTGGGGACATAAAATGAATTTAAAGATACACATTTTTTTGTCTCAATAAATAATCAAACGACACAATAAGTGCCTCAATATTTCTTTTGAAGGCACAAATAAATATCCCTATAAATTTAACAATAGGATTCGAAATATTTTAAAGAGCACTTTTATGTGCCTCTACAAATCAATCTCGGGGCATATTAAATTGTCGGGTAATCTATTGATATCGAGGCACATAAAAAGTGCCCCTAACCCTATTGGGACACGATACTTGGAGGCACATGTACTAAGTGCCCCGAAAATAAGAAGTGCCCCAATAGAGCACATATTGGTGTCCGAAAAGCCATTTTTTGTTGTAGTGCCAAATAAGGGAAGTTCATTCTTTCTAATAGGCCCGCTTGAGAAATTTAAAATATATATATATATATATATATATATATATATATATATATAGGGTTGCGCTAAAATAAAACTCACTCTTAGCCTATAAAATAAGACTCAATATTGACGCTTGATTTATGTGAAATAGACGGCTAGATCTTGTTATAATATATCAGTATTAATCAACGCAGATTTTTGGAGAGGTTAACATAGTAATTACATTTTTTTAATAAATATCTTTCCCACAATTTAAGGGATCACGTTTTATACATTATAACATTCCATATTTTCATTTCTCCATACTCTCTCATGCATGTTCTCTCATTTATGTTAACAGAGCCAAAAAATCGAATTCATTATTCATTATTTCAAGTTTTACACTCCACATTTACTCACGTTTGTTATAACAAAATAATTCATACATAAAACAAAAAATATTCATGCAATCAGACTATCTCAAAACGTAAAAATTCATACATAAACCAAATATAATTCATGCAATAGTTAAAAATTCATACATAAAATAAAAAAATAATTCATGCAACAGATATAGGGTGAGGCTACAACAAATAATTCATACATAAACTAAAAATAATTCATGCAATCATGCACTCATCATACCCTTCAGCAACAAATTCGTATGAATTTTTTCATTTATTTAATGAACTATACAATACACAAAAAATATGATCCCAACCGTTAATTACGAAACCCAGCGGTCGCTTACAATAAAAAAAAAATCATCCATTTACAGTGAAAAATTCATCCACTTACAATGAAAAAATCATCCACTTACAATGAAAAATTTATGCAGTCACATTAAATCACAATTCCAAATTTTTATCCATATCTAAGAAATGATTCGATTCAGTTTATTGGTAGAAATCATTTACTCCTCACAAGCGTCACTCCCGTGAAGAAATCGAGTAACAATCATTTCAAATCTTAAATTCCCTATTTAATTGAGAGTGAGAATAGGAAGGTGTAGGCATAGATTTGGAAGGTCAACCGTGTATGTCAAAAATACCCTTCCACCACAATACATTATGAATATTATGCAAGATTTAATGAATTATTAAATCTACCAAAAAAAATGATCACAACCGTTGATTAGGATATAATCTATGTTCAAAATTAAGTCTTATTTCCATAGACTAAGAGTAGTTCATTGAATAGCGCTACCCTATATATATATATATATATATATATATATATATATATATATATATATATATAGGGGAAGGCTAAAATAAAAACGTTTCTTATATATATATATATATTGGACGGAGTTGAGGGTTCGTAAAAAATATGAGAGATTTTGCATTCCTTACATATAAATATGTTAGAGGATTATATGATAAAGGGCTACTTACTATTTTTTTTTTTTAGTTTTATAATAGGTTCATCCTTGAGTTACCAATTCAATCTCTTCCTTCCCCTCATGTTCACAAATGATAATGAATAACTTCTTGCATTTGTGTCCTGGGTGTTAAAACCCATCACAATTAAAACACAAATTCTTCTTCCTGTTTAACTTCAATATCTTCTTGAGTAAATTTCTATCTCAATTCCTCAAATTGTTGTTTGAATATCGCCATAAATGACTATGACTGCCCCATTTATGTCGTCTGCTGTTGTTTGAGACATCTGTATCTCAAGACACTCAATTCTCTCTTCCATTTTGCGATAGTTTTTTCTTCTAGTGTCATGCTTCGGAGGCACATGCGGACTGTGGATTGGAAAGCCTTGCTCTAGATATCAACTTTTAGCTGATCACTCAGTCAGAGATCAGCAAACTTTACCATCCTAACACATTAATAAGCAACTCTCACAACAGTTCCATAGAAGTTTTACATGCATAAGAGTTTACGTGTGTGCTGTGATTTGAGTGAAAAATGAAGAAACAAGGGTAGCTAACTTTAGATCACTAAGATATATAGTACTTGCAGGCGTTTTACAATGAAACAAAAATGCTGAAAATCAGATTACAAAAGAAGTAAACTGAAATGAAATTACAAGAAAAGAACCCGTATATAGAACAATTAGCGCGGAGTCGAGGAGGATCCTCTATCTGCAAAATGAGATATGCCCCGGTAATGCTCTCGGATTAGCGTGTCATTCCCTAAAGATGAAACGACTTCATCTCGTAGGTAGCAGCACCGCAGATCAACAAGCTCTGGCGAACTGAAATGAGACGAGAACGTAACTCAGCTAATGTATGCAGAGAGTATGTGAAGATATTCGCAAGTGTATGGAATGCATTAGTGGCTGTACTATTACATGCCGACTCGCTTTGCGTAGCTGGAAGAATCCTATTATGTGAACATAATATGGAAGAATCTTATTATGTGAAGCTAGTATATATTGAAGAATCCTGACTCGCTTTGCGTAGCTGGGAGACATATTATATACTGAAACCAAAATCAAAATGCGACATATATTTCCTTTAAGCATTGATGTTTAGCTAGGTTTGTCATGCATAATCATATATTATAGGAAAATCTCATCGAATTAAGAAAACACATCTAAATTAACGTATCCTTAAATTTTGATATGTGAGAGACGTAACATTTGAATAAACGTCTAGCCAGCTTCATTAGTTTGAGTTAAATAAAATGTACGAAACAAATTTAAAAATGAACAAACATTTTTGTTCAACCCAAACTAGAATTTAGCTAAATTTGTAAAAGAATGATGACTTTGACTCTGTGGTGAAATTCAATTACCTCTCGGCGCTCTCGCCTCAAAAAAGAAATTCAATTACTTAGGCAGAGTTATTTTCAAGTTAATATTCATATTCCTTAAAAAGCGGTTAATTAATATCATCTTCCTAAAAAACACTTGAGAAAATAAGGAAGATATACACATCCAAGGTTAGCTCAGTTCAGAAATAGCAACGAAGTTTGGGAAATTAATATTGCCATATATATATTCGATCGATGCTCATCGTACGTAGACTGGTGTCATGTTGGTTGAGGCATGCATATGGAATGGAATCCAATTCACCGAGAGAATCGTTGGTCATCAGATTGAATACACGGTGTTGACGCCAGTAGGAACTATAAATTTAGTTACGGTTCTTTGTATGATTCTATCTTGCAATATCATAATTTACATACATTAATTATAACCCTATCATGCATACTTCTATATATTTAAATATGTAGCACATAAGTGTTTAGATGAATATATATCTGAAGAATTCGCATGAATTCTCCCAAGATTATGCCAGCAAATTTTGACGTGTCAAACGACCTCCTTTTGCATTTCTGTCTAGAAATACGACTTCTTCTTTTTCGAAAGTGCTTTCTGTGACCATTTGTTTTGCCGCAATCGGAGTCCTGTAGAGAAAGTTATTTGTATAAATACGAAGACTGCTAAAAGTTGATTTCCTGCAAAAAACCAACTCCAACTCCTATAAGTTGATTTTCTGAAAACTAACTCCAATTCTGACCAAACTGACTCCTACTCGATTGCATCCCACTTAATCGCCGATATCTCACTCACTTTGGCGTTGTTCTCTAAGAAAATCTAGTTTTTTGTTTTCTAAAATTACGTAGTATTTATTATGAGAGCTAAAATTATATTTATAATCATAAATACAGGATTTGAGCTTGGTTAATGAAATGTGCTTATTTTTCTCTTATTCAGCTCGGGAGACTTTGGGTCAGTTCAATGATAAAATACAAAGAATAAAGATATACCTCAAATGAATTAATTCTTATAATCAGCTCAGATCATAATTAATTCATTTCACTAGATAATCAATATATTGACTTACCCTTATGATGAATCAGGGCTTGTAATAGACTTATCCAAGTTCCGTATTTAAGATATCTAACACCCATAATTAATTAAAACTTATGATAAAGTGATACACAAATTTATATGTACACCTTAAATCTTTTTAAGATTTAGGTTCATTAAGTCACCAAGATCTTGATTCTTCACTTAGATCAGATAGAAAATACAATCATGTCAATGCGTTTACACGCATCAATATAGACAAATAGTCAAGACAAATTATTTCCATCTATACTGCAACTTAAACCAACAACTCATCCTAGAGTCGTCTCAACACATGTTATTCCAATTATATGGTCTTCTGTTATCTTAATCTACTTATATAAAGATAATCGGGCATACATATACAATTATGGACAATTCAAATAGGAGATAATATAAACTTAAGAATAATTGCATACAAGCATAACAGACTATCGTTTTCAGTATATAAATCCAATATTAAAATCTTAAGTTTAATCATAAGGACAAAAACTTGTTCGCTATTTTATTTAACACGCCGCAAGTGTACGGGTGTAATTGTGTATAGCAGTGACAAGGTCGAATCCACAGGGACTAATGGTTATTAATGCCTATTGTTAATTACTTTACTCTATCTGGAAAAACGAATCTTAAAGGTTTGATTTTGGAAAACAAACTTAAATTAAAATAAAGAAACACTGAAAAGAAATCAAGCTGTGAAAATGCGAAGTAACAGAAGAAAGAGAGTTTCCCAAGGCAAATGTTTCAACAGATTCTCCTAACTAACACGTTTGATTTAATTAATGAGATAATTCATAAGACAATCTCAAAGTTAATTTATACTCACTCCCGTGGCATACAAATCGTTGATTACATACAAGGTTACCATCCCTGGATCACACTTCTAACATGTAACTCCTAAAAGTTCCTAGGATTAAAGTCTTCACAATTATTAATTCCCTTTAGAATCAAAATAAATGTGTTCTATATTCTTAGTTCAGGTAATAATTATCATCTCCCGATCTCAAATTAAAACCTATGATTATGCTAAATTGGTGATCAAGCAATAAAGTAAACAATTTTAACAAGAACATAAAAAGGAATAGAAATCTCAATTAATTGAATCAACAGTCAGAAATTCGAATCATGTTTACTCCCTAAACCCTGGGAAAAAGAAATCTAGCCACGCATAGACATATGACTCATAATCAAAATCTCAATAAAATTAATGAACATTAAACAATAAAAAACCGTAGTGAAGTCGAGAAACTTCAGTCTTGCTCTTGCTCTTGCTCCGTGTCTCACAGCTCTAAGAAAAAGTCAAAAAAATGATAAAAGGTCTCCTGGAATAAGCTATTGGGTGGTATTTATATGCCCTAGGTCGTCCTACTTCAAAATTACTCTCAAAATCGCGTTTTAAAATAAAGTCCGGAAACTTTGGCTGAAATCGGCGCCTCGCGCGGCCGCATGGCCAGCCCGCGCGAGCTCGCGCGGTCACCTCGCGCGGCTGGCCCGCGCGGTCCTCCAGAACTTTCTGCTTCGTCGCGCGGCCGTGGCATGCGGCCGCATGCCCGGACCGCGTGACCTCCCGTCGCCCGTTCTCGCGTGCGGCCGCGTGTCCTCCGACACGCGGACTTCCCGACGCCCGTTCTTGGTCATCCGATGCCCGATTTGGGCCCCGTTCGCGCCTATGGACTCGTCTCTTCACGTGCTTCATTATACTTCGTCCAAAATTTTCACAAATCGAATCCAAGAGCCTGCAAAAACAACACGAGCACGGACGAGTAGTCTATTCCACAAAATTTAACAATTCAAACCAAAGACACTCAAGAACTCAATGAAAACACCCAAAAAGCTATGAATAAACGCGACAAAGGAGAGGAAAAAAACAAGTAAATCAGTTATGCCATAGTTAGCTCCATGTCCAAACTCAGTCCCTGTGGATTTATAGTGGATTTATAGACAATGTGTTGTGATTTGTTGAAACTTAGTCGTAGATTTGCTTTGAAATCTACGTCTTAAACACATAAATTTACTTCCTCCGTCCCAATATAAATGTCTCACTTTTCATAATGGGACGTCCCAATATAAATGTCTCATTCATTTTTTGGCAATATATTATCTCTCTATACTTAATAGTATTTAAATAATTTACATCAACTCACTTTATCTACTTTCTACACATCTCTTAATCTTCATGCCCAAAAGTTATAGGACATTTATATTGGGACGGAGGGAGTAATATATTTGATTGTTATTTTAAATTGTAATGAATAGATAATCAATGCACAAAGATTAGTGCTTGAGTATGTGGGGAATGAAACATCCCACACTGAAAAAGTAGTAAAGTCTAAAATCATTGATAAAAATTACTGTTTAAAAGAATATAATCAAGTGTGCACTATTATGGTGCACCCTAATGAACTTTTGTGTTAGCCATTCGTTCTCTCGACCTAGTCTCTCCATCTCATACAACACACGCACACACACAGATTGGTACCTATATATGTTGGGAAATCCTATTATTCTTTGATGGTTATATTGAGATTTCAGAGATTTAAGGTTGCTTCCCTCGATCATCTCAGAGCAATAAATTACTAAATTTCAATCTTGATCATACTCTGCAGTTGGTGAAGAGGCATGCTGCAGAGATATTGAGCTCTGTGATCATCTTAATCAACTCAAAAATTATTCCAGTAACTTACCGAGCATATATATTGTAAATAGGAAAAAGTTACTAAGAATGCTATCTTTCGTGAGAAATGAGAATGATTGAATATGTCAGTATATAGTGTTGCATAAGCTGCTTATAATGACTCATCCCTTGTAAATAAATGCATTATTTGCAGATATTGACCGTTTGGTATAGAGCTCCTGAGGTGCTTTTGGGGGCTACACATTACTCCTTTGCTATGGACATGTGGTCTGTTGCATGTATATTTGGTATGAACTATTCAAGTTAGAATCATAAATCTTAGTTTACTAGAAAACTTCGAGTAAGTTTTGAGATATTTTGGTTAATTAAAAATATTGAATCTCTCGGTTGAATTGGTGACAAATCAAGCTATCTTTCCTGGAGACTTTAAGAATTAAGATGCAACAGCTTCTACACATTTTTGATATCCCACCTCATTTTCCTGCTTTATTCTCACCCATTTATATTTGATGAACGCGGATTGCTGGGAACTAGGATGTCAGCAGATGAGTATTACCCGGACCCATGGGTAATTATTGGATCCATGGGTATTATCAGACCCATGGGTCTTATTGGATCATTTTTTGAGTTTGGTAATGGGTATTATTGGATCTATGGGTATTATCAGACCCATGGGTAATTAACCTATCCAAACTATTTTATTTTATAACTTAATGGCCCGGTCCAGTGCGGATCCAATAAGCAATGGGTCGATTTTGAATTTGGAACCGTAATAATTTTAACGGCTCTGATCCGAATAATACCCACCCATTGATATGGCCCTAGTGAGAACTATGAAGGAAGAGGTTTGGCCTGGAGTTAGCAAGCTAGTAAACTGGCATGGATACCCACAGTGGAGAGCCAAGCCACTTTCAAAAGTTGTCACTAGAGTGCCAAGACGCAATATATTTATCCGCTTGCTTCCCTTGAGCATGTATATTGGCCAATGCTTATTGACATTTGCTGATGTTAATAGAGTAGCATAGTTGTAGTTAGACTACCCAATAATGTAGTACTCCCTCCGTCCCGCTATTCAAGTCCCATTTTCCTTTTTGGGTTGTCCCACCGATAATGTCCCGTTTCCTAAAAAGGAAATAATAAGGGGATGCTTAACATTAAATGAGATCACTAATTATCACACTAATTAACCCCTAATTTTCTTTCTCTCTCCACATTCTCTTTCCTCTCTCTTTTCTTCACCAATCCGCCGCCCTCCCACCTCCCACCTCCACCATCTTGCCACCTCCACCGCCCTCCCACTTCCACCATCGCGCCACCCTCTGCCGCCTCCACCCACGCCGCCTCTTCTTTTCCCTCCTACCTTGCTTTTATCTTACCCCAATTTCTAGGGTTCCCTGCTTCTCTTCGAATTTTCGCCCCTTTGGTGAGTCCCGCCACCACCGTTGCCGTCGCACCGCCGCCCTCTGTCTCAGGTAACCCCATTCTTTCTCTCTATCGAGATCTCTTTCTCCCTGCTCTCCTTCTCGATCTCCCTTTATCTCTTGTTCGCGGCGGCCGCTGCCGCCGCCTCTGCTCCTTCTTTCTTCCTCGCTCACTCCGCCTCCATGTCCCTCGCAGATTTCTGAAAATGCAGATTTCTGAAAATGCTTATTAAAGCTTGAAGTTGGAATGTAGAATTGTAGATTTTGTATTTTTGAAGTTGTAGATTGTAGATTGTAGATTTCTGGAAGTTGAATCTGCATTCTGGAAATGTAGAATATGCATTCTGGAAATGTAGATTTTGTATTTTTTGAAGCTTGAAGTTGGAATGCAGAATGGATTTCTGGAGATTTGGGTATATTTCGAAATTGTAGAATGTAGAATGGGTATATTTCGAAATTGTAGAATGCAGAATGGATTTCGAGATTTGGAGATTTGGAATGCAGAATGGATTTCTGGAAATGTAGATTTAGTTTTTTTGGAAATTGCAGATTTGGGTATATTTCGAATTTTAAGGAATAATTAATTTAATTATAGTTTATTAAAAATTAAATTAATAAGAAAAAAATTAAGACTTTTTGATATTGATAAAATAAAATAAAAATAATTAGTTATTCCCTAATCACAAAACTTAAACATGTGGACCACACTACTTATTCACCTAATTTGCTTCTTCTTAATCTCCGTGCCGAAAAGTAACGAGACTTAAATAGCGGGACGGAGGGAGTATCTTACTATTAATTATGAAATTTGCTTGAATTTGTAATTGTTTCATTTCAACTCTCCAACAGAATTTGTCCAAATAATTTTAGCATATCTATATACTCCCTCCTTCCCATAACAAGTGTCCTAATTTGTTTCGACACGAGAGTTTAGGAGAGTATGATTAAAGAGTAAACAAATTAAAAATGGTGGAGCCCACTTTTATTTTGTGAGAAGAATAGAATTAAAGTGCAGATGATTAAAAATGTAAAAATGTAAAAGGTGGTGGAGCCCACTTTCTTATTTTCGAACTAGGACACTTGATACGAGACTATTCAAAAAGGAAATTAAGACACTTGTTATGGGACAGAGAGAGTATATTGAAGTAGAATACACTTTTTGATAAAAAAAAGAAGAAGAAGTAGAATCCACTTTCATCATGTTAAATTATACTCCCTCAAAAGTTTGCCCCAAGAGAAACGACACATGTTTAAATAAAAATTGATAAAAAAATTATTTGATGCTGGGATCATGTACGAAAATAATACTTAAAGAGTTGTTATTATAAAAAAAATTGATGGTGGGGATATGTACAGAAGTAGAAAGTAAAAAATTATTTGATGACAAACTTTTTGAGGACTGATGGACGCACGTCGTTGTAGACTTCTACGCAAATAAATTTATAATTTGTAATGCCACATCTAGGTTCCGCTAGCGACAATCACTTTGGTCAAAACATTGGAAACTAAAGATTTTTCCTAGGAACGAGAAACTAAAATAAAACAAAGAAAAATATCAAAACTAAAAATAACTTGGTCTGAGCACAATCTCGTTAGGTTTTAGCAAAATCATCGCTCATAAGTTCAAGGATATTTATTGTGTCCATATATAATTAATTATGAGCTGTTTGATCAGTGAATTGTGCCCCCATTGTCACGGTGTCACGTGCACAAGTTCACTCAATCCTCCATTCATATTGGGTGAAAGTGTACTCCATCAAATAATGGTGCAGAATCTGATGCGCCATTGGAGTTGCTTGAAGGACTTATGTAAGCTTTAATTTTTCTTCAACTCGTCGTTATTCAATCAACACGTACATAGTAGCCGTTGTCGCATTAGATAATTTAACCCCATCAAATTAATCACTTGATGTAATTAAGTGATTATTAAAAACATTACTGACACATATTTGACTGGATTAAAGATGATTTTATTTGTGTGCGTGTGTTGGTTTAGTAGTAGGAGGTTATTTTATAGCAGAAAATTCGGACCATTGCTATGTATCGATTTTTGTAAAGAGAAATATGTCTCAATCTTTTTGCGTCTGAATTCTACGTACCTCCATGTATCGATTTTTATAAAAGAAATATAATCTTTTATGCAGTATGCTAGAGAAGAATAATAATGGTATTAATTTGTAAAGAGATGCATTAATCAAATGAAAAACCACGCTCAACATAGATTATTTATGGCCGCAAGGACCACTAAATTGTGCAATTGGGCAACATCATGATGATCGCACCTCCATCATCATCATCATTGTAAATAATTAATCTATACTTGTTAAGACGCAGCAAAATCAATAACAGAAAGAAATTGGATTGGATGTCATTAAAAGAAAAGTGTAGATCTGTCCCTTAATCAGAGGCTATGGTTCTCAATTAAGCATAGAAGAATGGTATATTCGGAGGCCCGCCACAAAGTTTCGTAATGGAAAAGCATATAAAAGCAACTCAAATAATAATATAATCCAGATCTTGCCGCCCAGTCCAACGTTCCAAAAGACCCACTTCTCACTCCATTTGTCAAATCCTAGTCCATCCCACGTGGAATTACAAGAAAAAAAAAAAAACAATCCTGATATTCATAATAATAGTATTATTTATACATTTGATTTTTTTACGTATGTAATCTACAATCTGTGAATATTTAACAACCGTAATCTGTGAATTGTGTGTAATATAGATATCTTTTTCATATGAGTCAACAAGACATTATTATAACTATTTGCCCTTATAGTTAGTAATTATATATATAGGATTTGATTATTATAAAAATTGTATTTATTGTGATATTGTGAGAACAGTACACTGAACATATAAAAAAGCTGCATTCGCATTTAAATTTACTGAATTGAAAAAATAAAATTTTATTTTGTCCGAAATTCAAACCTAAGTACCGCGTTTATCCATTAAGATTGCATTCACTTTAGATTTTCACGGTGGAAAAGTTGAGAATGATTCTTTGTTCTTATTTTATTTAGGATAGAGGGTAGAAGTGAGGTAGAATTAAAGCGCAGTAGGGAAGCTCTCTTCAGCGAACCTCGGTTTTCCTAGATCGGGTCTTTCCGGAGTCGCAGCGGATTCGGTTCTCCAGTCGGACACGTCAGGGGGGTCCGGATCTGAGATCGGCTCCAGTCCAGATCGGCGATACCTTCCTCAGGCGAGACGTGCGGTAGCTGCCTTCGACTTCAGACCAGCGAGACGCGCTTCAGAATTGCCGCAGCTGCTTTTCACTCCGGCGAGACAGCTGCTTTCCACTCCAGGCCCACCGCAGCTCTCCAGTCAGGCGAGACCGCGCCTCCAGCCCGATCCGCTTTCAGAAGACAGATCCGGAGCAGCTTGTCACCTCTTTTTCTCTAGCTCTCTTCAGCGAACCTCGGTTTTCCAGATCGGGTCTCTCCGGAGTCGCAGCGGATTCGGTTCTCCAAGTCGGACGCGTCAGGGGGGTCCGGATCTGAGGTATCGGGCAGTCTAGCGGCGGGAAGATGGGGCGGAGGTGCGGCTATCGTATGCGGCGGGCTGCATTTTGAATACTTACATTTTAACAGATGGGAGAGGAGGTTTGGAGGGAGGTGAGGAGACGAGGGGAAGTGAGGACAGGAGCCGATGGGATGGTGAAGAAGCAGCTGAACCAAAATACTCAAAGGTTTTCGAAAATTTGGAAAGAAATTGACGAGATTGAAGCACAAAGAGTTACATTCTTTTTCAACAACTTTCCAAAAGAATGTAGCTTCGATTTTTTGAGGAGAAAGTTCGGTTCCGTGCGAGAACCGACAGACATCTTTTGTCCAAGAAAGAGAGACAAAAAAGGGAAGCCTTTCGGTTTTGTTCGCTTCGAAGATGTTGAAGATAAGGACGGTTTGTTGGAGCAGCTGAATAAGTTGTGGATTGGGAGCTATAAAATTAGGGTGTTCAAACCGAGATTCGAGAGAGAAGTGAAGATCCAAGGAAGTAAAGGGAACGGAATCAGAGTTGACGCAGGTACAAAGCCGGAAAAAACAAAGGTCGTGCATGCTGCAAAAAGGATGATGAGGGTTTCTTTTAAGGAGGTGCTCACTGGATCCAAAGAAGGGGAGTCAGGACCTTCGGATTTGCTTCAGTTCAAAACTTCGGATGAGGAAATACGATGGCTAGATGGAGCCTTCACGAGTTTCATCAAAAATGAGTTCTTGTGGGAAGAGATTAATGAAGAAATCAATAGCGAAAGTGCTGGGAAACTGAAGGTGACGACGATGGGAGGAAATTTGGTGTTGATACGTAGTGTCTGCGACGCGCCAACAGAAAAAGTTTTAACTGAGATGGATGAATGGAGTGAGTTCTGGTTTCAATGGAAGAGGAAATGGAACGTTGTGGATGTGTTTCAACAACGAGTTGTGTGGACGAGGTGGGTCGGAATCCCACTCCATGCATGGAATCCTCGTTTCTTTGAGTTGGCAACTGCAAAGTTCGGTCGGGTGTTGAAGATGCATGAGAAGACGAAAGAAAAAGAAAAACTGGATGTTGCTTTGATTCAAATCTCCACGGGCCTTAGATCCATTGATCAAGTGACGGAGTGTTGTATTAATGGAGCAAGGTTCACGTTTCGCATTGAGGAAATTCACGAGAACCCTTTCTCTTCAATGATCGGCGAGCCGGAGTTCGAGGATTCGGGATCGGATGCAGGATGGACGAGCGGGGAGGAGTCCATGGATCCGGCAGCTGCAATCATCGGAGATCGGAACGAGAGCGATGAAAGGGATGACGACGTTTCGGTTCTCCAAGAAATCAACGTTTCGTCTCCTTCGATCGAAACCGATGCGGACACGTTTGTCGAGGAAACCAATTTTGAGAGGGAGTTGGCGGGAGGATCGAAAATGCTTTTGAAGTTGGTTGGGGCCGAAGGAAGAAGTGTTTGTGAGGGAGATCATACCTTAATGTCGACCCAAGCGCAAGGAGAGATTAGAAGCGTTATTCTGGAAAGGGAAGTAGCCGATTCAGTTGTGTACAGCGAAAGTCAAGGTGCCAAAAATGTTGTGGAGGACACGGCGTGGAAAGAGGAAGGGCAAAGGATCGAAAGAAACGAGCTTCCGATTTTTAGATCCGAGGAAGGAAGTCGTTCAAACCAAAGTAAAAGGTGTGGTGACCGAAATTCAAAAGGAAAAAAAGGGAGAGAAAAGAAAAAGAATAGAGCCAGGGAGAAAGAGAAATGGGAACACTTCATTTCAGATTTAGAGCCAATTGATGGAAGGGGGGAGGAAGTGGCAGAGCAGGAAAGAGGGGGGGAGAACGAAGAAGGGCAGAAGACGACAGTTGGGGAGCAAATTTCAGGTCAGCAGATCTGGGATTTTGGAAAGAAGATCGGGCTGTCAAGTCGTATTCCAGACGAAGATGTTGCTCGACAGATTGAGGTGCAAGGTAATTTTCTTTCTTGCGAAAATGCTGGGAGTATTTTGAGGAATGTTTAATGAATTTGTTATCTTATAACATTCGGGGCTTGGGGAGTGTTGCGAAGCAGAGAAATGTTACTGATTTGGTGAAAGGGCAGAAGATCGATTTTTGTTGCTTACAGGAGACAAAGATGGAGGTGTTTAGGGATTTGTTCTGTAAATCTTGGTGGGGGTCTAATTATACAGACATAGCGATTAGGAACTCGGAGGGAAGGGCTGGAGGAATTGTTTGTTTGTGGAATAGGGAGGTTTTCGAAGCCTCTAGTACGTGGGATTTACCGGGGGCGGTGGTGGTGAATGGTAGGTACAAGGAGGGGGATATCTTATGTTGCATCATCAATGTGTACGCACCAGTCGGCTCAGGGGATAAGCGGATCTTGTGGGATGCATTAAGCTCAATTGTGGAACAAAATACGGATAGGAGTGTCTGTATCTTGGGAGACTTTAACTCAGTTAGGAGGAGGGATGAACGTGTGGGCAGTGGGGAGGCGTTTGGAGTGGCTGATGCAAGAAGTTTTGAAGAATTTATCCGGGAGAACGATCTGGAGGAAATTAAAACTCAAGGCCGGAAATTTACTTGGTACAAACCTAATGGAAAGTGCAAGAGTAAGATTGATCGCTTCCTTGTTAATGAGAATTGGCTGGTTGCTTGGGAAGGGACGTCGGCACGAGGACTTCAACGTTCAATTTCGGATCACTGTCCGATTATTCTCACTACAAGATCGGAGGATCGGGGTCCAAGACCTTTTCGGTTCCTCAATGCATGGGTGAATCATTCGGAGTTCGAGGAGATGGTCAAGCAGGTTTGGACGGTGACTAATGTGGGGGGATGGAGTTTTTTTGTGGTTAAGGAAAAATTGAAGAAACTCAAAGAGGCCTTGAAGGTGTGGAATCGGACTTCTTTCGGTGAGATAGACTACAAAATCCAAGAACTTCATAAGGAACTTCAAGAGAAGGATAAGGTGGACGAGCAGAGAGGTCTTGAAGAATCAGAGGTGATCAGGAGAAATGAGATTCAAGCCCTGCTCTCCCTTCAACTCAAGAATAAACAGATGATGCTGCAACAGAAAGCCAAACTCAAATGGCTCAAAGAGGGAGACACAAATTCGGGTTTTTTTCATAGGGCAATTCGTGGGAGACGGATTAAAAACGAGATTGGCGGAATGCTCTTTGAAAACTCATGGATATCTAAACCGGAAGAGGTTAAAGCAAGAGTGAGAAACCATTTTGAAGCTTTTTTCAAAAGGAAAAGAACGACAGATGCCTGATTTCCCCTTGGACTTCATGAGGAGGAAAATTTCAAATGACGAGAGGCATTGGCTGATCAGGGATTTTGATATGGACGAGATTAAAGAAGCAGTTTGGAGTTGTTGTGGAGACAAGAGTCCGGGACCCGATGGATTTAACTTCACATTCTGGAGAGCGGCGTGGCACGTGGTTAAAGAGGACTTAGTCCAGGTTCTGAAGGAATTTCACGAAAACGGGAAAATACCGAAAGGTGGAAACGCCTCTTTTATTGTTCTGATTCCGAAGAAAGAAGGGGCTGGGTCGCTCGATGAGTTTCGCCCAATTTCTCTTATCACCAGCTTGTATAAAATTGTGGCTAAGATCCTGGTTGAGAGATTGAAGAGGGTTATGGGGTCGATCATTTCCGATAATCAAAGTGCGTTTGTCAAGGGTCGCTTCATCCTAGATGGGGTGGTTATCCTGAATGAAGCTATTTCTGAGGCAAAAAAGAAGAGAGTGGGCCGTATTTTCTTCAAGATTGACTTCGCAAAAGCATACGACTCTGTGCAATGGGATTTCTTGGATATGCTTCTCAGTCGACTTAACTTTGACGGACTTTGGAGGAAGTGGATTAAAGGGAGTCTGGAATCTGGAACGACAAGTGTTGTGGTGAACGGGTCATCGACGGGAGAATTCAAAATGGAGAGAGGTTTGAGACAGGGTGATCCGTTGTCACCTTTCCTTTTCCTTATCGTGGCAGAAGGCATCAACGAGTTCATTGAAAGAGCAGCGGAGAGACAGCTCCTGGTTCCGGCGAAGATTGGCAAGGATAAAGTGTCCATTTCACATCTACAGTACGCGGACGATACTATCTTCTTGCTGGAGGCAGATGACAGAAATATGGAGAGCGTGAAGAAACTCCTGATTCTCTTCCAGTTCGTCTCGGGTTTAGCTGTAAATTTCGACAAAAGTTGTCTTCTGACAGTGGGAGTGGATGACGCAGTTGAGAGGAGATGAGCTTCGCTCCTCAGGTGCAAGATCGGATCCTTTCCGTGCAACTACTTGGGTACTAAAGTGGGGGGGCGCAGCAATGGTGTTGGAGATTGGAAGTTTTTGGTTGAAAAAGTTTCAAACAAAGTGGCAAGCTGGAAGAAGAGACATCTTTCGTTGGCAGGACGAATTACTCTAGTCAAGTCAGTGTTGCAATCCATCCCGGTCTATCAATTATCCCTCGCTTTCATATCTAAAGCGGTGATTAAGGAACTTAATTCACTGTTCTCAAAATTTTTGTGGGGAGGAGGTACACAGACGGGCGGTATCACCTGGTTTAAGTGGAATGCCTTGTGCTTCAACAAGGATTCAGGAGGTCTGGGGTTTCGGAATATCGATTGGTTTAATCAGGTGCTGTTAAGTAAGTGGCTCTGGAGGTTTTTGGGGGAGGGGAAAGCTCTGTGGGTAAGGGTGATCAAATCGCTTTATGGGGAGCTAGTGTGGGGGGAAGGGGGAGAATGTTCGGTGGCGGGAAGAGGTGGACAGAAAGGGTGGTGGCAAAAAATTGTGGAAAAGGGAGGAGGGAGGAGAGAGCGATGGTTCATCAATAATTTGAGCCGAAGAATTGGGGACGGGCTTCAGATCAGCTTCTGGGAGGATGTGTGGGCGATTGACAAACCCCTGAAGTTTGTGTTTCCGAGATTGTATAATTTGAGCCTGAACAAGAAAAAGCTGGTTGGTGAAAGTGGGTCTTGGGAGGGAGGGTCGTGGGTATGGAGGGTCGAGTGGAGGAGGGAGTTAAGGGAGAGGGAGAAAGGACTTGTGGAGGATCTCCGGTTGGTGATTGCTGATTTTGCTCCTGGTGTAGATGTAACAGACGGATGGAACTGGAAGGCGACATCAGATGGATGCTTCACAATCAAGTCGGCATATGAAATTGTGGCAAAAACAAGACAGGAGCAACAAGTTTTACCTTTGGAGATGGCAAAGGTTTGGAAGGCCCCAACACCAAATAAAGCCAAGGTGACGGCATGGAGATGTCTTAGAAACAGATTGGCAACATGTGATAATTTGAGTAGAAGAAATGTTCAGATCAGCGTGGAGGAGAGATGGTGCAATGCATGTGTTTCTAGTGAGGAAACGACGGAACACCTGTTCCTCCATTGCTCGAAAGCAGCGGCGGTATGGGATCAGATCTTTCAATGGCTCGACATCAAAACGGCAAATCCGAGAGGTATCTTTCAACACTTCATTTCTTTCATCGCGGCTGGAAAAAAGAAGAGAGAAAGAAGACTGCTTAAAGCTTTGTGGGTGGGAACAGTGTGGTTGCTCTGGGAAAGCAGGAATGGTAGTCGTTTTCAGGACAAGGCTTGGGATATTGATAGACTTGTATTACAGATTAAGGGGAGACTTTGGAGTTGGAACGAGGCCTACAAAATCGTGGAGTTAGGAATTCCTTTTACTTCTTGATGTTCCAAAGACTTTAAACTTGTTTTATTGTTTTGATTGGCATTCCTGATGCCTTGATCCATTTTCTTTCAATAAAAGTTTTACTTTACTGATCAAAAAAAAAAAAAAAATTTATTTAGGATTAAGAATTGCATTCATTCATCAAAATGATGTATTCGCCTATTCGGTGTTAATCTTCACAATAGAAATATTGAGAATTAATGATTCTCTGGTCTTATTATAGAGAGAGATTATTTAAAACAAAATACATCTACATATACATGTTGCGTAAAAAATACAAAATTTCATAGACGCATATTAAAAACATAAATTATAAAATAATGAATAAAACCTATAAGATCAACCTGGCCGCATGACAAGGTCAAAAATTCTACAATTTTTTATTTTATAGTTAGGGGTGTTTATTTTTCATGAAGGATAAAATACATGATTATATATTTTTATTTTCAAAATTAGGATTTTGTTCAATTTCATCCTTTTAGTGGAATATAAATCTAGCAAAACTAGCTTAAATGATTGAAATAATCAAGCAACCATCAAAGTAAATAAGATTAACTTTACTATAAAAAAATCTATCAAAGCTAAATTTTAAATCCTTAGAATATAATGATTTTAATATCAAAATTGCTTACATACAAAATCACTTTTAAAAACTCTATATATTAGAGTAAATGGTTTGAGTTATTATTATTTTTTGTTTGAAATAACACGTAGAAATAATTATTTTAAAATGTAGAGCACTGCGAATAATAAGTTTTGTTCTATTTCCCTTTGTTACATTCCTGTTCACAAATCTGCTTAAACGGATTAAAACGCAATTACATTTGGATTTTCTGCCGTAAAATGGTCATTACTGATTACTCCTTTTACTATACGGTGGGCCCGAATCGCCCCGTTCCAGAAAAGCGGAGACAACGGGACGTTTATTTTCAGGGCCTCTGCCACTGCTCTTTTAAAATCAAAAAAATCAAGCTGCCTCGCTTACTTTTTTCCGAACTTCCTCATTTTCAGTCCACTGCATTAAATGAAATGAATCCCCCCGCTGATTCTTTGAATGCTTCATCATAATTCACGAGAACTCCATTCAATTTCTCCATTCCCACACTTTAACAATCACATCCATTCTAATGATCTTATCCTCCCATTTTCTCGGAATTCCAACTACCTCGTCGCCGGCAACCAGGTAACTCATCTCTTTCATCATTCCTTATTCGCTTCATTCCAAATTCAACCCCCTTTTCGTGAGGGTTCTTCATTTCTTTTCTTATCTTGTTGAATTTCCATGGATGCCATTAGATTAGCGTTAAACACACACGAGGATTTCTGCCCTGTCTCTTGGTTGATATTGTTGTTAACGAACAATAATATACTATTAATCAATAATTTATTCATCTATTTCAAAAATTTGAAACGGTCTGTCTCAGAGCATGGGTCTAAGTCAAGTTGTTTATATTATTCTTCCTGCCTGCATGAAATGTGATTTGTCGTGTTATGTGAATAGTAAATAAATTGGGGTGAGGAGGAGACGGCCATCAAAATGCCACAAGAAAGCTACAACAATTCCATATTCAACTCCCCCAGTAAGAACTTGAGAGGACTAAAGGGATTGATCTACAACACCGCCAACGCCGATGAAATCATCAGCGATCGCGAATTAGCCCAGAGAAAAGCCGAAGAAGCAGGTATCTTAATTTTCATCAACCAACCTTAATTACTGTCTCTCTAAACAACTCACTCAAACCCAAATTTTTTAAAAAAGGGAACAAACAATATGATGAGAAGTTCATTTTTTGGAAGTCAAAAGTAGTAGTAGCAATCAATATTCCCGAATTCAATTTCAAAAGTGAAATAGTTAGTGCAAAAACATCAAGATCGCGCTGCGAGTGTGTTCAAAAGTTCAAAAATAAAAACAACTACTGTAGTTTTGGGCCGGCTACACTTATGACAACTTTGGCCCTCCACCAAAGTGGTGGGTCTCATCTGCTAATTAGGCCACCATTTTTAGTTGCAAATATGATTACAAAGAAACCTTGTTAAAGATTAAAGACCATTATTCGCCTTTTAAACGTACCAGAATTATTAGCATTTCACACACCACCAACCTTGCTTTGAACGCTCAGAAAAATGCCATCCAACGATTCCTGCACTAAAACAATACTCCTAAACTTGACCAAGTAAAGAATTGTAGATCGGAAATCTACTCTTGAATTAAAATCAAGCAGTGAGGAATCTCTAATATTTTTTTTTCCTTTTCTAAAATCAGATCTACTAGCAGCCATTAAAACAATGTCACGAATGAAATTTAACATTAATGTGCTTGGTTCTATCATGAAACACAAAATTCTTGCACAATTGAATGATACATTGACTATCAAAAAACAACACAACACTATGTGGAATAAAATATTAAAAGAATTAAATTAAAATATAAAATGATACAAAATATAAATTTAGTCATTTTAAGATAAATTATACTTCCTCCATCCATGAAATAACTTTATGGGGAGTGATAAAAAAAATTTTAAAAAAATTGATGAGTGTATTAAGAGTGAAGAAAATATTGTTCATTGTATTGAGAGTGTTGAAAATGTAATAGTATAATTATAGTCTACAAAATAGTTAGAAATTTTTTATGGACGTCTCATGAAAAAAAAAGTAGGAAGTTATTGTATGGGTGAAGGTAGTAATAATATAATACTCCCTCCTGTGCAAACAACTTTTCATTTTTGTTTTTTGAATCGTTCCCCATAACTTCCTATCCATTTCTGAACACAATCTCACCACTAATAATACATAATTTATTCTTATTTTTCATGTTCTCACCACTCTCACTATTAATTATAATATTCACTAATCTTAATATTAATTACAACATTTATTCACCATTTACAATAGGGATATTGCCGTAAAATACACGAACTTTCAACAAATTCTGGTTTTTCCCATGACCTTTAAAATTTGAAAAAAAATACACAACCTTTCGATTTTTTCTGATTTTTCCCACGGGTATGAAATACTCTAAAATAGAAGCCGATTTTAGGGCTTTTGACTTAAATTTTTTGATACTTAAGCTTGAGGGATAATAAAGATGTCATAATAAAGTCGATGTACACGCTTAAGTATAAAAAAATCTAAATCAAAAGCCCTAAAATCAGCTTCTATTTGAGAGTATTTCTTACTCGTGGGAAAAACTAGAAGAAATCAAAAGATTGTGTATTTTTTTTCAAATTTTAAAGGTCATGGGAAAAATCAGAATTTGTTGAAAGTTCCTGTATTTTACGGCAAATATCCCTTTACGATATTACTCAATAATTTTTTCCCGTCCCTTATTTGGGAGGCGAATGGGGTAATAAATTTGATACAAATACCATAATGACATTCTATGAAATCAACCCGGCACATAACCCTCCAAACATTATATACGTGCAGAACTTTATACCAAGAAAATAATAATAATAACACCAGTAGTAATTATCGGGGTAATCATGAAACTGGAGCAATTTCTGTTTAATCATATTGACTGAACATCAAAAAAAGGCGCACTCTGATCAAAGTTCCATTCCTACTTGGAAGGAATTCAGATTGCTAAGAAATTTAATCCTATTCGACTGCAAACGCATAATTTCAGCATCAAGGAGGTACCAGGCGGCGCAATGGCTGCAGCAGATGGATCAGGGCGGGTCGGAGGTCCTCCCCAGAGAACCGACGGAGGAGGAATTCTGTTTGGCGCTTCGCAACGGACTCATCCTCTGCAACGTCCTCAACAAAGTCAATCCGGGCGCCGTTCACAAGGTAAAGGCCATCCATCTCTTCGCATCAATTGATTCGTCAATCGTTCACCTCTGCTTGTGATCCATTTTTATTTCATGTTCTGCTTCTGGAAATGTGTAGGTGGTGGAGAATCCGGTGCTCGACGTTCAGGCTACGGAGGGTGCGGCGCAGTCTGCAATTCAGTATTTCGAAAACATGAGGAATTTTCTTGCTGCTGTTGGTAAAATGAAGCTCCTCACTTTTGGAGCGTCTGATCTTGAAAAGGTTTGCGCCGTTTAATTTTCTGTTACAATTGCATGCACGTGCTGTGATGAATATGCTCTGGAGTTGCATTTTAGTCGTAATTAGTAGATGTGGTCAATATAATTATATGCGAAACTCATTCACTTGATCCAAGTGAATGAGTTCAGACACGTTATGTAACTTGAGCTAAGACTACTGCGCTTGTTCTTGCTGCACGCTTTACTTGAGAATGTAAAAATATTGCTTCTTCTGCATTTCCACGAGGCTTCATGATATGAAGCATATGATATTATGTGACTATGCATTTATGCTCGAATGAGTTGTGTTTGAATTTTCTTTATCAAAATGCGTAAGGAGTTTAATACATGGTAAATAACAATCTTTTTCCGAAAGGTAAAAGCGACCAAAAGAAGCAAGACACTATATACATTCTTTTGTTAAAATGGTGTCTGGATGTTTTCTGTCTCTTTGGTAAGGCCCATATTCTGTGACTTTAATATCTGTAAAGATTGGACTATTGTCAGACCCCGTAGTAATTTAGGAAAAGACATCATATTTAAAGCTTAAGCTGTGGATGCTCATGAACATAATCAGATTTCAAGCTCGTGTGACTTTATCCTGTTAGTACTGTGCTCATGAATATTTATGGGTACTTTCTAAGCCGACCGTTATATTTTCTTTTGTTTTTTTATTAAAAAAAATTACGTTGACGTGCCTGTCTTAATATACTTTGTTGAACCTGAAGATTACATGAATTTACAGGGAGGCTCATCAGGCAAAGTAGTGGACTGCATTCTCTGTTTGAAAGGATATTATGAATGGAAGAAATCTGGAGGTATTGGCGTCTGGAAATACGGTGGAACAGTTAGAATCACGTCACTTGTGAAAGAATCACCTTCCTCGGCAGTGAGTAGCGAGAGTGCAGATGAATCAATAGACGATTCTGAATCTTCACAATATGAACAGCTAATGGAGTTCCTTCACTTATCAACTGACTCACATGAGGATTCCAGGGTGGCCAATATACTCACTTTCATGTTCGATCATTGTAGTCTTGGTCTTTTACAATCGTATCTGACTGAAACCAACGGATTTAATGACTTGCCTTCAAGTTCAATGGTAGGTAAGATTATAATCTGTATATACATGTGTATGGTTAGTTGCGATTATTTGAATAGGCTAAAAAACAATCTCAGAAGAGAGATATCTGAAAACTTAGATGACCATAGGATTGCATTCAACATGAAAATAAGTATCTATACATAGAATTTGCTCCCTTTTCTTCGCATCCAAACAATAGGATTCCTTAGTCTAGACATTATGCTCTAACAACGTGATCATATTAATAAAATGTCCACGGCCTGTGCTTTCCACAAGGTCCATGTTTCATTTTCACCTTACCATTTGATTACTCTTTCCAACAATCTGGCATCTTAAGAACTCTATACTGCCAGCAACAATTCAATGATTGGAAACCCCAAACCTTGAGGTCCATTTATTAACAACTCCCATTATTAGCAAAGTTGCCTCCATTGAGTAAAATGTATATAATGCTCCGATTAATGACCGCAATGTTTTCTGGACAACTTTTGGGTAAACAACATGTTCATATGGCTAAGCTCTATGAGACTTTACGTGTTATCTGAGTATCAGTGAACCAGTAATAAGCCTTTATAAATAAAGCGAAGGGCATTAGTGCCTCTGTTTTCGCTAGTTCTTTTAGTAGAATTTTTCAATGTAGGCTATAAAGTAAGAGCTACTTCTCATAAATTCTCAAATTACTTGATCATCTAATTTACCTGAGTTTACCACACTAGTATGATCTGCATTTTCTTAGTTTACGAATCATCTTCAATTGTTCTAATTTTGGGACATATATGTAGGTCATTGATATTGTGCTCAGAAAAGTCATTAAGGATTTCTCAGCATTGTTGGTCTCTCAAAGCAATCAGGTTTTGGCTGTTGTAATAACTATTTACGAGTTTGTAATAACTATTAGCAACTTAGTTAGCTAATTAATTGCCATAATGAGGTTTGAATTATTCTGTCCTGCAGCTTAGCTTGTTTTTGAAGAAAGTCTTGAATAGTGATTGTGGCTCTCTGACAAAGACGCAACTGCTGGAAGCCATATCAAAGTACCTAAGCAGAAGGAAAAGTTTTGTAACACAAGATATTTCTAACTTTTGTATCTGTGGTGGAAGAAGTGATGGAGCACGGCCTAGGAATACTAAGCCTCATGTTGGTGTAGAACTTCTTGATATTCAGCAAAAACAATTAGAGGTATTATTAGTCCTTGATTTTTCATTGTTGAGGATGGGATCAGAAATCCAATTGTATTCCCCTATTATGTTTTTGCTGTGAGACCTTTTACACTACAATTGCCCCTGGTTGAAATCAAATTATATGTATTTGTCATACAAAGGATAAGAATACAAATAAAACATAACAAAATTCATATGATTGAGAAAATTCTTATCTCAAGTTTAGTTATTTAATGATTTTGTGCAAAAGATATTTATAACTGGGTACTTGTGGGGGATGCATGCACTCATATGAATGTTGTGCATGCAGACTTTGTTTGGTGCATACTCCTTTTATAACCTCAAAACTTTTCTTTTTTACTTCCATGTCAGTGTCTTTACTATGTTTTATGTGGCATTTCATCCTTGTCTATGAATGTGGTCCTCACAATATGCCTATCATCTAAACCTATTATCAGGAACTTAAAGCTCTTTTTAAGGAAACAAAACAAGAAGCCCACAAAGCTCAACTTGGATGGGAGAAAGAAATAGAAGGCTTGGGTAAGATTCACACAGCAATGAAACATTGTCTTTTCTTCTTTTTTGCTTCTAGTTTTGAATGTGTCCAACTGTCTACATTTAGTTTTTCTTTGACTACTAATTATATGTTGCAGTGGGAATTTTCTGGCAGCAACGTCTTTCAGTCTATTAATTTTCTAATACTTTGTACAGGCCAACATGTCAAGGGCTTAGAAGTAGCTGCGTCCTCATATCACAAAGTTTTGGAAGAAAACCGTTTTCTCTATAATCAAGTTCAAGATCTAAAAGGTGATCCTTTAAGAATCTCATAAAAGCTCAAGAACATAGTTTTCTGAAAGCTAAGAGTCTTGTAATTCAAAAACCTGTAACTGATTTGTTTGGAGACGAACTTAGATTATGGAATAACCTTCTTCACAGGTACCATCAGAGTCTACTGTAGAGTTAGACCATTCATCTCAGAAGACTGTAATGAGCAGTCGACGGTTGATTACATTGGAGACAATGGAAGCATAATGATTGTGAATCCTGTAAAGCAGGGTAAAGATGCAAGAAAAGTTTTCTCATTCAATAAGGTCTATGGGACAAATGTGACACAACGTAAGTCTTTTTTCTTATTGGCTTGTATATCGCACCATTAAACTTAGATATTTGGAAGAAAAGTAAGGTTAGGTGAGAAATCACCATGAGGCTTGAAGAATATCTGATGTCATTCTTAATATTTAAATATCTGCTCTTATATATAATATAAAAAGCATATAAGCTCCGTTGGTCTCAAGGCAGAATATGATTCATTTACTTCTGTTTTCAATTTTGCAGAGCATATATATGCTGATACCCAATCATTGGTCAGATCTGTTCTGGATGGTTTTAATGTTTGTATTTTTGCATATGGTCAGACTGGGTCTGGGAAGACATATACCATGGTATGTCGCAGCGACACATTATGCCTTTTTAAATAAATTTATTTGCCTGCATAGAAGAACGGATAATTAATTGAAATATGACGTTGTGACAAATTGAGTCCAGTTTTTGCGGCATAGAAATCCTATACTTATCTAATATGTAGGGACATAAACATTATGTTGTGTCTAATTGTCTTGTGATATCTGGAAATGTTCAACATCTCTTCAGTGGAGTTCTAGGCAATACTAATTAACTGTTATTCCTTTCTATGTTTGGAATTATGGAGTTTTACATGCTTTCCGTAAATGGGAACCATAAAATATATAGCATGTTCCAGGAGATTTTCAAACTTGATAGATGAACGAATAATATGAAATTAATGTCCACAGAGTGGCCCTGACTTGACAACAGAGGAAACATGGGGAGTGAATTACCGTGCCCTTCGTGACCTGTTTCAATTTTCAAAGGCCAGAATGGACCTCATAGAATATGAGGTAGGAGTCCAAATGATTGAGATATACAACGAACAAGTGAGAGATTTGTTGGTCTCTGATGGAAGCAATAGAAGATATCCTTGCCAGTTTTCTCCCTGTTTGTTAATTCTGAAATATTTATGCTTGTGATATGCAACCCTTAGCTCAAATTGTACATGTCCTTAATTAGCTATACATTAGAGATTCGTAACAATTCTCAGCTCAATGGTCTAAATGTTCCTGATGCAAGTCTTGTTCCTGTGAAATGTACACAAGATGTTCTGGATTTAATGAGAATTGGACAAAGAAATCGTGCTGTGGGTGCCACTGCTTTGAATGTGCGGAGTAGCCGTTCTCATAGGTATCGTTTTTCCCTCTTGGAAGTGTAAATTTTTCTTCATGACTTTTTTGGATTTATAAGTACTTTTTTAGTGGTCTCCAACTGAAGCTTTTTTGTTTCAGTATTTTGACAGTTCACACTCGAGGAAAAGAACTAGTCTCAGGTTCAATGCTCAAGGGTTGCCTTCACTTGGTAGATCTCGCTGGGAGTGAGAGAGTTGATAAATCTGAAGCTATTGGGGAGAGATTGAAGGAAGCTCAACATATTAACAGATCTCTTTCTGCTCTTGGAGATGTCATTGCTGCTCTTGCACAAAAAAGTTCTCATGTGCCTTACAGGAATAGCAAACTAACTCAAGTCTTACAAGATTCTCTAGGTAACTTTCCCCCTTTTATGAGTTGGATCATGGATGGAACACGCAACTATGTGCTAGGGTTCAATTTCTGGTATGGTTTAGATATAAATCAAATGGCCTATTACGCAATTCTCGGCTTCAACGATAGTAATTCCTAATAAATTGATTATTGACATTGCTAATGTATGCCAATGGTCTTCATCGGTAACTATATATAAGAATATAATAGAAACTTCAAGTTCGTACAGCCTGCATTTATGTGCTATATAGTTAGTCCTTTAGTCATCTCTGTGTTGATCTTGTTATACTCATCTTTTCCACAGGAGGACATGCTAAGACGCTGATGTTTGTGCATATAAACCCAGAGGTTAACGCTCTAGGGGAGACGATTAGCACTTTGAAATTTGCTGAAAGAGTTTCCACAATAAACCTTGGGGCAGCCCAGTCAAACAAAGAAACCGGTGAAATTAGAGAATTCAAGGAAGAGGTCTGTGCCTCCTCAATTGCTCATACAATCTGGCTTTATCTTGTTTAGCTTATGTTCTTACCATCTCTTGGTATATTAAGATCTCAAACCTCAAGCTAGTATTGGAGAGGAAGGAAGCAGAGCTGGAGCAATTGAAAAATCGCACAAATATTCGAGGTGGAGTATCACCTCTTCGCTTACCTAAAGTAAACAGCAATGCCGCTTCGAAGGCTGAGACCAGTCAGCAGCAATTTGATACTCACAGTACAGAGGTACCTGCAAAACGTTGTATTGACTTGTAAATAATAGACATGTTCAAGTCTTAACATACCCCAAAATGGTATCCCCAACTTCCTTATTTCGGAATATCTCACATAGAATTATACATGTTTCTATCGACTTAGGTTCTCTAATATTTTGGATGGCTTATTAGTCTCAAGTAGTATCTCATCTCTTTTATGTTTAATTTCCAGGTGAGAAGCTGTTCCACTGGTAAACAGAGAAGATCTCGATTGCCTTCAAAATTTACGGACAAGGATTTTGTAACAAAAGGGCCTTTCCTAACTGAAGAGAGATCAGTAGGCTGTATAAAGGCTCGATCTCCATCTCCCCCAATTAGGAGATCAATATCCACTGATAGAGCTGCCGTCATCAAACAAAGAATAAAGTCCGATGCACTTGATAATCCACCAGTCATAAAAGTTCCATTTCCAGCAAGTCTTTCAGTTAATAAATCTGTTGCCAATATGCCTTCAATCATACCAGCTGCAGTGAACATACGCCAGATGGGTTCACAAGAGCCATCTTTGCCCAATGCTATGAACAGTTGCCAGAGAGTGACGCTACGAAGGGTTCAGCCGGAAAATGAAGAGGAGCAATTTAAGCAAGCACTAAATATACGGCAAGGTGGCATCAGAAAAACAAAACAAGAGAATAAGGTAAAAACCAAGCAACAGGCATCTTCTAAAGTTCACAGATCAATGGTTGCAGAAGCCGTGCTTTCTGATGTGGCCGAAGGTAAAAAGCAAGAGACTGAAAAGGCTGATTTCTTAGATCCTGATAATGAGAGCGGACGCTTTGGGTTGACAACATGTGATACCACTAGGTTGAAGAAGCTACATAGGAACTTCTCGAGGAACTCTCAAAATGTTGAACCAAGGTATGCTACAAATTTTGCATCAGCGTGTATATTGCTCTGCTCATTTGAGCACCATTATGACCTTGTTGACTCTCTCTGTTGGATAGTGAAATAATCCGGGCAGTGGATCCCTCATTGGGCGGATACCAGGATCATAAAGTTGTTCAGAATGGAAAGGAAGCAGGGCAGCATTCATCTGTGCCTCAATTCCGAAGGAGTAAATCGACTCCCCGAGGAAAATTTATGATTTGATTGTGAACAACTCCAGAGCATGTGGTCATGAGAATCTGTACAGAGATTTCTTTGCTCCATTCCAGATTGCAGTGCTCTTTCCAGGTTAAGTGATTGGTTTCAGATAAATACCGAGAAACGATCTTGTTTTTTTCTTTTTTACTTATAGTTTTGATACGTCATACGTGTATCGATGTGCATATTTTTGGAAGTTGTTGATCTTTACGGTTTCCTCTTTTGTTACCCCTGCCTTCTACGGAAATGGACTGTTTACCCATTATACCATCTCAGACGAGATACAACGTCTTTAAGAAATAGAATGATGATTTACCTATATTTTTAATAGCTTGTAAATTAACCAGGGGGCTTAGCCCATTGGCCACCGGGTCCTCACTTTAGTGAAGTGACCCGGGTTCGATCCCTCTTGGGAGCGAATTGGAGATTGGAGATATAAGGTGGACTTTGGTGAATGGAGAGATAAGGTGGTTCTTGGAGTGGATGGAGAGATATAATATTTTCACATATTTTTTCACCTTAGGGTGCGTTCTCTTTGGTTGTAAATTTATCATGAGAAACAAAATTTCACTCTTTAAATCTTTCATTTCTTTTCCCACATTTCCTACTTAAAGAATATGAAATAAAAAAAAGTATAATTTGATACATCTTTTCATATTCCTCCTTATACTCTATCCGTTCTTTAAATATCTTTCTTTCTTTTCATTTTGGTCTGTTCCCAAAATATCTTTCTAATTTATTTTTGGAAACAATTTCATTTATAATTATCCCTACAACCTTCACTTTTTGTGAGACTTATTTTCCATTATCAAGTACATAATTAATTTTTATTAAAATTTGCGTCATCCTTCTTTAAAAAGATGTTTGAAAGAGGAAGAGATTAATAAAAAGCATAGTATCTTTAAACTCTCAAGCTTGATGAGCCAGGACTTGGATTGCATCTGAATCCAATCACAAGAAATATGCAAAGAACAATGAATTGATAAATAAAACTAGCATCTTTAAGCTATCAAGCTTGATTTGCTCGGATTCAAATGACTCAAATTGTCTTTTGAGCATTGAATTTCACAAGATGCTAAATAATAGTCGTTCCCTTCAATGCTTTCGGAATTCGGTTACATGGATTCTTTTGTTTTAACAGAATACAGGGATTGGTGTGAGCGGCCTAAAATATTAAGGGTAATTGATGTATAAATATATAAATTTTACTCATTTTTTGACATTTAATATGAATTTTAAATTCATTTATAAATATATGAACTTTACTTATTTTTTGGCATTTAATATGAAACGGTAAAACATAGTTTTAAATACATGAACTTTAAACTTATTCAATTTTTTGACTCGTTCATTTTTCCCAAACTAAACCCGACTTGGAATGCCTGAATCGTGATGTGGACAATTTCTCGCTATAAAAATTAATTTTCACTGTTCAATTGTTAGCCCGTTTTTTATATCCAACGAGACTAATGATGACATGTCAAAACTAAAATTGAACTGGCAAAATCAATTATTCAATTGGCGTCTGACGAGCTTGTAGAAGCGTCCGATGAGGAACCCATTGCAGGAAGGTTGGCTAGAGATTTCTTGTAAAAACACTAGCCCCGCTCAGTCCATAATGAGAATATTTTCATCTTTTTGATTTCATGTATATTCTCCTTATGCACATAAGGGAGGAGCCGTATGAGGTGAAAATCTCACGTACAGTTCTGGAATGGAGATTCTTTTAATTAAATGACGACAATAACGGATGTCAGCTCAATTCAAAGGATGTTGAGGAGTAAATCCTGCATCAACCAATCAATTCCGATTCTCCTGCCTAAATATCTAATATTCAAGATATAAGGTTCAAGGGGTTTTATCATAACATATGACTCCTAAGGTCCAAGCTAAAGATGGGCTTAAGAGCCCATGATTAAAGTCAGGCCCACAGCAGAGAGTCTCGTGCTAGAGTTGAGGGACTACGTTTCTCCCAAGACCAAAGTTGGAGACTTCGGTATTCTCCGAATCTAGAAGTGGACAATTGTGCCTTCTTCATGTCAAACTCTTTCTTGCGCAGAGTTGTGAAGCCACCTAGTGCCACAATGGAGCTTGTGAAACCGCCTAGTGCAACAGTGGAGCTTGTGAGGCCTTGTCTTGTGCCATGGTGGAGCTCGCTAGCCTCCTACAAGGGCTGAGCCTATTGGCTCATATCAGAGTCAGGACATCAGGCCTCTTCTTAGGCCCAAGTTGAGGCATCAAGCTGCCTTTCACATCAAAGATCAAGAGTTGAAGTGCCAAGTTTTCTATGCACCAAAATTTAAGGCCCCAGACAATGGAGAAAGCGAGACTGGATGTCAGAGTTGAGCCAAGGCTATGCTCATAAAACTCCAAAGTCATAGTTGAGTGGCGGAGGTCAGTGCCAGAGTTGAGCTAAAGAAGAGGGCTCCATAGTTGAGCTCAACAAGAGGACGACATAGTTGGGCCGATGGTATCAAGACCAGAGTTGATATTCAAAACCGAGCTCAGGAAGGCCAAGGTCATAGTTAGGTTCACCAAATGTTGTGCTCGAGCTAAACTCATCAAATTCGAGGCTATTGCTAAGCTCCCAAAGCCAGAGTTGAATTCTCAAAGTCCAAGGCCAGAGTTGAGCTCACCAAACATGCACCATGCTGGAATCAGAGCCGAATTATCTTCAAATCCCGACAAAAGCTGCAAGAATTAGTTACAACGGGGGTGAAAATGGCTTATTACGATGGGGAAATTAGCGAGTACACGCGGAGTACGTGAAGAATAGATTTTACATTTATACCCTTCTTGTAGTTTACCAGTATATATAAGAGATTCATCGTCATTGTAAGGGCTCTTCAAGTTGAAAATCAATACCAAAAAAATTAAGTGTTCCCAATATTTTCTCAGCGTTTGATATTCAGGTCTAAGCTCATTTCCTTTTCCATTTTACTGATTATTTAGATGTGTTACGAATGGACTCGTCAAAGGAAACTATGCAGAAGCTTTACAGAATTATTATGAAGCTATGCGACTAGAAATTGATCCCTATGATCGAAGTTATATACTCTATAATATAGGTCTTATCCATACAAGTAATGGAGAACATACGAAAGCTTTGGAATATTATTTTCGAGCACTAGAACGAAATCCATTCTTACCACAAGCTTTTAATAATATGGCCGTGATCTGTCATTACGTGCGACTATCTTAACTTTATTCATATTAAAAGAAGGAGGCATTCATAAACACTTATTTTGCATTATTTTTGGTGATATTTTAGTGCTTAAAGTGCTAGGATATGCCTGATTGTGATGTCATTTGGTGTGAGTTTTATTTTCTTTTGTGATATTACGTTTGAATATAGTTTTGGCTATTTTGATATATGTTTGAGAGTTTTGGAAACTTAACATGGATAATGAAAAGTCAAGATCCAAGTTTCAAGTGTTCCAGGCCCGAGAATTGAGAAAACGAGCTCGAAAAGCTCGAATAATGCAAAAATCAGAGGAATAGTGCATGGGCGGCGATCGCCGGAGAGACCACCACAATCTGAAGGCATTTTGCATTGGATCCGACGACCAGTACGACGATCGCTGAAAATTCAGTGCACGCGGCGGGAGATGCGGCGATCGCCGGAGTGGCCGCCCGCCAGATGAAGAAATCTTGTGCTGAAGGCGCCGATCGCCGCTTGTCTACTTTTCTCAGTTTTTATGCCTTTTTCTGTTATTTTTAGGTTTTTAGACTGAGTTTTTCCCTGAGCCTATATATAGTTCTCATTGTTGACCTATTGAGGGGTCCAGAATCTTATTTTCTTATTCATAGACTTACAATTTTATTGCTTTCATAATTTATATTTATTTTTGTGTGAGTCTTCAAGATTCAAGCTATTTATTTAGATTTCATTCCGGGTTTTATCTATTGCATTTATTTTAATTGCTTTCTTCTCTATTATATCTCTGATTTATTGTATGATATGTCTAGCTAGTTTTCTTTTCTGATGTCTTTTGCTTTTCAATTTTTGATTCATGATTCATGATTCATGGTGCTTGATTTTGTGTGAATTACTTTATCAATAGTTTGCATGTTTAGCTAGCTATTTGGTTTGAGACCTAGCAGAGATAATTGTTTAGCGGATTCAGGAATGTATGATATGATTTTAACCTTGAGACCTACAGGGGATAGGTGGATCAGATCGAGGAAGCTATTCGTATGTGCTTTTGGGAGCTAGTACATTTTCTTGAGACCTAGCGGAGATAGAGAATTTACTAATCAGCTATCATAAACTGATCTAACGAGAGTGTGTGATTATTTATGTGATCTCTCATCAGGACTGAATTAAAGTGATAATTAGGATTAATAGGTTAATTGTGTATATTTGATTGATGAAATTATATTCCCTAGGATCAGCAGTTATTTATTTGATTTATTTATCTATTTTTATATGGCTCTGTGTTGAGTTTAGTTATTTTCTCCACCATATCTTTCTGCTTGCCTGGATATTGCTTGAGAATTTATAGAATTATTTAGAGCATTTTCGCTTATTAATCTCTGTGGATACGATACTCGATTGGTATTTATACTGCGATTACACTGTGTTAGTTGCGGTATTTTTGTTGTTATAAAAATAGTGATCAGTCATACTTCAATATATTTAGATGCATGGTACATTCGCTCTTATTAAATTATATTTATGAATTAATAAATCTAATTGGGATGTTGAATTCAAATTGAGGATTAATAAATTATTGAACCTCAATTGGATCTAATTAAAATAGATGAATCTAATGCTCTATATGTGAGCGATCTATAACATTTGTCCCCAAAATACAACTATTAAGATGAACCTGAGATGTTGTCTCTATTTTGACATTTGATGAACTACATGATATTTGGAACTGAGTAGTCGGATATCCTAGATTATTCTAGAATGATTGTATGGTTAATGTGTATTTCGAATGTATTTGTCAATCTAATGTGGTCAATTTATAAGAATACAAGTAATTTTTTGAGAAACGGTGTATGTCTTTTTGCGAAGAGGTGCAAACCATAACCACGAGAGTTCTCATGTAACCCGTCTCCATTGCTCGGTCCTGTGCGTGCATGGAATTTTCTTTTGCTTCCTTAATAAACTTTTAATTCAGCAAACCATAACCACCTTTAACTGTCATCATGTGGCCACCACATGCAGGCCACATGTCGCCATGTGAATGCCAAACGCCAATGGTAAGCTATTGGTCCTGAGGTAAGTATGAACTATGGTGTATGGGGTGGGGAGAAAAACATGAGTTAGCAACTTTTACTCATTTTCTCGTTTACTCAGAGTATTAAACAACTTGTTGATTATGAGTCAACAAATGAAAAATATGTCAACTGACTGAGAGATACCCTATTGATGCATAAAGTAAGTAAGATGTCAGCTATCGGACAAATACAAAAATTTTCTATTCAATTATATATGTAGGGGTGGACAGCGAGACTCGCTTTAATAATATTTTATGTAAACCTCATATCATTGATTTGAGTCAAACTGATATGATTTTGGTAAACAGTTTGTGCAAGTGCAGTTTATGATGCATGAGGTTAGCTTGCTGAAAGGTTTAGAAGATAGAGCAAGACTGGGCCTAAGTATAAACACAATTAGTTTTTTTTTGCTTTAAGACTTGTTGGTTTGAACACAATGAGTATAGCAAGGTAAGTTCACAAACAACAAAGCAATAAAAGAAAACTTAAGGTACAACACAAATATTTTAACGTGGTTCAGAACAACTCCTCCTACATCCACGACCCTGACCCTGACCCAATTATTAGTCCAACAATCAACTTACAAGCAGTTTGTAAGATTGATAACTAAACACTTATTGTGAACATGCTTATCTGAAAACTGGTCAATCTACATGCTAGCTGATTAGAATTGATCACATCAGTTGACTCATTGTTAGTTGAACATGTTCCTTAGACACATCTCTAAAAAGAAATGGAAAAGTTGTAACTGGTGTATCCCCCATACACCAATACACACTCTCTCGGGATCAACAAAAATCAGATATGGTCTTTAAATTCTTAGATGAGATGATCATCAGAAGTACAATGCTTAGAAGTCACTTTTAATCTTTTAAACTATAATAGATGATACTTGGAAGTCTTATCCAGACAACCATAACTCACATACCAATATGTAATATACTTTAAAATCATATTTAAGATATGTACGCGTATGTAAATTATAAATGGTACTGACTATTAATTAATGTACATGTCTACATAGTATTTTTTATATATTTTTATTTTTTGTTATCTATGCTATTTATTATCAATGTTTATTTTGTAATGCTTGAATTTTATTTAGACGAATAACAAACTAATGTTACTACTTATATCTAAAAAATTAAATAGAACAAAGTAATTAATTGAGTTAATGTAGATAATTAAAATTGTTAACAAATCATATGGTGCCATGTGTAAATTAATAAATTAAATATTTGATTATATTTTATATTTTATTAATAAAATTTATTCTAAATTAAATAGATATATAATTAATATTTAAGATTTAAATTTTATTAACCAATGAGAGAACGACATGTGTCAATGACACATTGATGAAGAAGAATCATTCTGACTCAAATTGCACACTAGTTGCCATCTAAGTCCATCATGATATGGTGGCCCAAAATCCACAACCTCGCACTCTCTAGATCTATAATTAAGGGTGTTGATGCGAGCATAAATCACAAGTGAGGTGGTGAAAAGATTGAAGAGTTCAAAAAATTTGAAGAATTCTCTACAAGTCACCCTCAACATTTAAGGTGCTCTTCAAACATCTAAGGGCCTCCACTATGGGGGGGGGGGGTTCCCAAATCTATGTGTCATGCTTTGGAACCGGTAGCACCATAGTGGAGAAGAATAAATGGGGTACTACAAAGGAAATGGGTACCAGCAGTGGGAGTCGGTTCTTGGCTGATGCGGTGAGGTCCACAATGCTTTGGGCAACGCGCGAGTGGAGAGAAACTCACCCTCAACACGCACAACTGGAGCCTGCTGAGCAGAAAGGCAGCTCCCCACAATGCTTTCGTTTTTTTTTCCCCCTTCTTGTTTCATTTGTGCATGTATTCTCTTTTTTTGTGTGTATTTAAATTTGCGTTTTTTAATTTTGTTGTGTGTTGTAAGAAATTAATTTTCAATAAAATGCGCGTTTGAATTTTAATTTTTTAGCATAATTATATTAATTTTAAAAGTATATGTTATCATTTAAATAAAATAATTTATTCGTATAATTATATTAATTTTAAAATTGTATTATACTATTTAAATAAATTAATTAATTTAGATAATTAATTTAATTAAAGTAAAATATAATACAAAATTAAATACAAATATATATAGTGGTAATAATAATAATAATAATAATAATAATAATAATAATAATAATAATAATAATAATAATATAATAATAATAATAATAATAATAATAATAATAATAATATAATAATGGTGTCCATGAATAATTAAAAATAAGGTAGTATTATAATGAAAGAAAATATGGAGTGGTTGAAAAATGAGGTAATAGATGATGTGGCACACATGTGGCATCCATTATGGTCCATAGAGAACACCATTGTGGTAAGGCATTCTTTGCAGGAAAATAATCACATTTTTTTTTTGTCAATTTCATCTCAAATCAAATCAAAGCTACTTGCTCAATCTGAAAACAAGACTAAATTCCTCCACATTGGGCACGTTATGCTTGCCCACGGTGGGTAGGTGATCCGTTCTGTATAAAGTTAAAAGATCTTCAAGACGTTCTTCACCGAATAACATTATTAAATCTAACATTACAAAATCATTTGAAAAGCTCAAGAATCAGAGAAGAAGTTCATGGCGACAAAATTCTGTCCAATATTTTAC
This sequence comes from Salvia miltiorrhiza, assembly GCF_028751815.1. NCBI lineage: Eukaryota > Viridiplantae > Streptophyta > Magnoliopsida > Lamiales > Lamiaceae > Salvia > Salvia miltiorrhiza. The sequence goes on from NC_080391.1 coordinate 13,247,318, forward strand.
CCTGCCCTACTAGGGGCGGATACTTGGATAATCGAACCCATGGTAAAGTTGTCATTCCTAAGAGCATCCGCAATGGGGTTCCTTGATAGCCTTCTTGATAGTGGTTGTGTTATTGAGTAGGTAGTGCTGCATTGGGGTTCCTTGATAGCCTACTTGATAATATTAGTTTTGATTTTATGTTTTTCATTTAAATTTTATTGCATAATTTAAATACTCCCTCCGTCCACGAAAGAACTTCCTATCTTTCCTTTTTGGGACGTCCACAAAAGAACTTCCTACCTATTTTTGGACTATACCGACCACTTATAATCCTTTTACTTTTCACTTTTCACAACTCTCAATATTAATTATAACACATTTTCACCACTCCCAATACACTCAACTACCTGTTATCCACTCTCAATACACTCAACAATATTTTTTCTTAAAACCCGTGCCACTCCCTCCTAGGAAGTTCTTTCATGGACGGATGGAGTAACATATTTTTGTAATAGTTAAATACGCCATTAAACATAAAATTTAAAATTACCTAAAACATAAAATAAAAAATACATAAAAATTTAAAAACACCTAAAACATAAAATAAAATTACATAAAAATTAAAAACACCTAAAACATCATTAAAATCACATAATTAAAAGCCTAGGATAGACCACGACGCCTGAGCACGTCGGCGACCATGGACGCGTGCAATGCACGTTGTGCGTTCGTCATGTGCGTCGTATCCGTGTTCAGGAGCTGCATATCGAGCTCCCTCTCCCTGATATCGTTCCTCCGCTGGTAGCCTGGTACTGGGCGGTGAATGCCCTCATCTGCTCGTCGGTCCTGTCCAACCTCTCCACTATTGCCGGTGGAGGATCCGAGCTCGTATGCGACGCTGATGCCTTCCCTTTCCCCTCGCCGCCCGCCTTCGCCGTCTTGTTGCCAATGGGCCGGGCAGAAGAGATCTCCTCGCCCGACGCCGAGGTGGTGAAGCCGCCCTCTTCCGTGGTCTTTGTCCTCTTGGAGGCATGCACGTCTCCAACGAGGTACATCGACTTGAACTTGGGATTGTTCCGGAGAATTTTCCACGCGTTCCAGAAATTGAAGGAGGCCCTGTGAGGGCTTCGAGCCCTGAAGAGGATTGGGCCTTATCACGAAGCATATCATCCGAATGACCGGAGGGCCAATTGTTGCGCGTCCTCCACCCAAACAGCTTCCCAGAGACGCACATCCGCGCTCACCCGAGACCAGTGGCCTTGAAGTTGCTTGATCTTAAGGTCGACGCCGAGGATGGGGTTCACACGTGCGCGGGATCCGGCCCCAATACGCCTCTCCTTTTTGATCCGTCCCAAGGATGGCGTCGTTGGTCTCCTCCGCCCAAATTTGGACGATGAGATCCGTATGCTCGGGAGCATACGTATGACGGTACCTGACGGCCTTGTCGTGCTTGATTTTGGTGGCCATTTTCCTTCCTCCGGCCGCCTTTTCTTTGGTGGGGGAGACACTCTGCTGTGCACTGACCTGGTTCCTCCTCGGGCGGGCTCTCCTCCAAGTTGATTCCTCCCATATCGGGATGATAATTGGAGGAGAGATCGGGGCACCAATTTGGATTGTAGAAAAGGGTTGTGTGGATCCATGACGGAGGAAAAATTCTTGAAGAGAGAATGAGGAGATGGAATGAAAATTAGAGGAGAAGAAGAGGTGTGAAGATGGTGGGGGGAAGTTGGGGTTTTTTTAAAGAGGAGAAGAAGAAAAAAAAAAAAAAAATTGAAAACGGTCGGTCAAAAGTGCGCAATCGAGGAGGTGCAGTCAAAATTCGAATTTTTCAATTTTTCTTTTTTTTTATTTATTTATTAGGGCGCGTGCATTGCACGCGCCATCCCTTCCCCCTTCGAGCATACTCGAGTCTTCGAGTATGCCTTGAGTATCTCCCCCCGCAACGCCTTCCTCGAGTCCACCCCTCTCCTCGAGTAGCCCCTCGAGTACCCCCGTTGCCAATTGCTCTAATTTTCAATGGCAATATTTACTAGTTCTAGAAAATACAGTAGATGATAAATTTATAACGGCTTTGATAGCTTTGAAATCAACGCCGCGAAGAAATTTTGCCGCTCAGTCAGTAGGGTTCAATCTCGTAAATTCATCCCAAATCCAAACATGACGTATTTTTCTGGGAATTTCTTCCATGGAACAGCCATCAAAATTCAGTGTCGAGTGTTTCTAATTCCCTGGTCAATATCTCTTCTCTCTTTCTATATTCAATTAATTTAGAAGAAAGCAAGAATCTGTTTTCTAGGTTTCTATATGAATCAAAATAAAAATTAATGTTGCTACTTCAAATTGCAAGCACAGTCATTGTATATATCTCTTAACGATTTAATCTTTAGGTTAAAAGGAACGGTGGTATAATTAGCTGCGCTAAAGGAAGAAGTTACAGTAGCTCTCCTCTAGTCAGATACATCCCCAGGAAAGCTGTAAAGAAAGAAGAAAATGGAGCTAATTCTTTGCCTCCGAGGTATTTGGAGCAAAAGCGGATTGGTCCGGAGTCGAGTGTTGGGAGGTTTGAGTTCTACAACGAACCAAGCAGGAGCAATTTGGATGTTAATTCCAAGAGTGATGGCCCATGCCTTCCTTCTGATGTAGATTATGAGTTAAATCTGGGTATGTTTAAAGACTAGCTCGTCTGGATTTGGTGACTTTGCTAAAAAAATTAACCTGTTTTTTTTGTTACTTTAGCGGTGGAAGAAGATATTGATGGAGATTTGACGGCTGTGGCCGATGAATTCATCGAAGAGCCTGACAAGGCTGTCGAAGATAATAGATGCTGTGGAATTCGGTCAGGTCCGTAGTTGGCAAGATGTGCAGAATTCTGCTATTGAGTTGCTTGCGTCCAGGTTAATTATTTTGTCCAACTTTGTATGTTCTGTATCCCTTAATCTGTTCCATATGAACAGATTGGTTGATTTGATTCCACTACTAAAATTGTTGTGAATGATCATTGTCAGATAACGGTGGTGGATGGAATAAAGAAGATAATAGAGTAAAATTGGAGGATGATTAAATAGTTGAATTCAACTCTCGGACAATAAATATCTTTCAATTGGATAATTAAGGGTGGGCTGAATCATGCAAACCAAACATTTGATTAAGTTAGATTATTTTATCAATCATGCTTATCACTCAACGAAACATCTCCTAGAGTGTTAAAAACATAAAATAATATTTAGATTGTGGCTACCTTGAGTAACTAAGTCATGCACTTGTGCCCACCTCTCCTGGTGAAATATTCTACTGTAGGGACAAGTTATGTTTGAAGCCGATCTTTATACCTTGTCAATCTAGTATAGGTGATTGTGTCTGTAGCATGACGAGGAAGTGGCTATAGCTACGGATTGTTGTGATAACGGTGGATGTATATGGCTCCTCCATCAACACATCAATGCTACTGGATTTTGATGAAGGACTGAAGATCGAATTTCTAGTGAAGATCACTCGGGAATTCTGTACCATCATATGAGTACATGGATAAACATGAGAGTCCCTTGGAAATATCATTATAGACATGATACTGTGACGGGAATGCCTTGAGATGCAGTCTGACAAGAAAGAAGTCATTGGACAATTTTATATGATTATACACTTGTAAGGGAAGTTGCTAGCTGAATCCTAAGGTTTAAAGCCCCTGATGAGGTCCTCATATATAATTTACTTGTTGCTTAGTCATCAACCAGCCATTTTGCACCTGCGGATTAGGAAATTATTTAAAATGTATCGTGTGTTTTACAATCATACTGACAAAAGAATCTCCATTTATGGCAATGGCTCATTTTCTCTGATTCTTGACAGCTTACTTCACCAGGTTATAGATTGTTTTTCAAACTTCACTGCAGATTGTGCAATTGCTTTGTGCTTATCCTGACCTATTTCTTAGGCAGTCTGCTTACTTATGTGTAAATTCGTACTTATATGGATACGAGGCATGTTGTATGTTTGCAGAGCATTTACGTCTATGGAGCTGAAGAAGAAACTGCAAGGAAAGAAATTTCAACATGAAACTATTGATGCAGTCATAACGGACTTCCAGAGCAGGTGCATGGCCTAAATCATGTATTTACAATTCATAACTCTTTTGTGGTGATAGTGATCAAACTTAACTTGCTATGTTTATTCGATATTGGGAGCTTGGTGTGGATTTTACTTGGAAATAGATTCTCCCTCCGTCTCATTTGACTTGGCCCGTAGTCCTTTTTGGGTTGTCCCACTTGACTTGGTCTTTTTCCTTTTTGGGTAATCACTTTACACTATATTCAATATGCGCCCACACACCTTTACACTACAATCTTATTCTTCTAAATAACCGTGCCAAAAGGCCAAGTGAAGTGGGACGGAGGGAGTACTTTTTACTTCCGTTAGGGCTAAGCGACAGAAATCTATGCAGCATAACACACTTGCTTACCTGTACCTACTACCTAGTTGTTAATCCTTTTTATTTCTACTATAGGGGTCTGATTAATGATTGCTTATATGCGGAAACATATACCCGATCCAGATGGTCTTCCTCAAGCTGGGGCCCTCGCCGAATCAGACAAGTAAACACGACTCTCTCTTTTTTTGGAGCAAAGTAAACACAACTCTTTATTATGCTGTCAAAGTAAGATTATGCGTATTGGGTAAGTTTTCTGAATGCTGGTCACCCAACTCCCATGGCAAGGGTGCCCCCTACAAAAAATAAAATAAAAACTCCCATGGAAAGGGTGAAAGTGCAAATATGCACTACTTCCTGTGCCCGTTATGCTTATAATACGATTGTCCAGCAGGTTTTTCGGTGCAACAGAGTTTATTTGGTACAGACTTTCTGTTTCCCCCACTGGACAAAAAGTCTGGAACAGCCAAGACTTTGCATTAACATATCAGCCTTCCAAAAGTTTTCCCAATAAATTTGTTGCTAGTACTTTTTCGAGGCTATGATTTTAAAATAGTCTTTGATATGCAACATAAGATCATTCTCTTCATGGTCTGTAGATCTTATCA